>NW_024583610.1:47890-58054 GCF_018398535.1 Haplochromis burtoni
ACTACCCGGGTAGTACTACTAACATTAACACTATACACACACACTCACACACCTGAACTGAAAAGACTGAAAATAACTCTGAACACTGAACTCTGAACTCTAAAACTGAATACACAGACTGACAAATATCGACAACTGGAACTGTTGTGAACTGTTGAATGACTGTTTTTGGTTTTGTTTTGAATAAATGTTGACTGTTCTTTTAGCTGTGTGTCATTCGCTCCTTAGTCGATTCCTAGAGAACATAAGCCCAAGATCCTAACTTTCTCTACATTCAGTAGTGGTAAAGTATCGTGTGTTACATAAAGAGGTCCAGACGCTTTTCTTTGCAAGCTCCTTTGATCTTCTTCACATTCCAACCACACTTAAAATTAAGAGTGTATAACCTGCACAGCCACTATCACAGTGGCCTGTTCTCAGAACTTCTGTTTTGTCTGTGTCTTTCACCTACGTTCTCTGGCCTCTGGTCTAGGCTGTAAAGTTTGTCAATTTTGTTTGTCTCTCTTTGTTATCCTGCCTACAGCATTTGCTTCCAGTGAACTGCCAAAAATTGATAAAACTTAAAGGGTTAGGGTTACAGGATCACAGAAACTGTTTTTTATCAATCTCCAATGGAAACCTAAAAAAAACCACTATTCGTTTCGGCAGCAAAAATATATAGTGTAACAGTTTGGAAATAGATATCAAAGAAGCTGTACTACAAAATAAGTCAGCACTCCAGAACACTGATATTGTGGGGTACGTTCAGTGAAGAGCAGAGCTGCGTCTATGTTCAGATAGACCCTTGTGGACAAAGGTAACTCCAAGAAAGCTGGTAGTCCTGGAAGTCCAATGGCAGGAGATCTGCTAAGATGGTCTCAAAAGGCCTACAGCGACAGTGAAGGAAATGGGAGAAGATCAAAAAAGCAAAACTCAACTCCTAAATATGATAAAATAATACAAATAATACATTAACATCAAAATCTGAGCTTTAAAATGTTTGAAATACAGGCAATGACCAAGTGTCACCCTAGCCTAATCAATAAAACAGAGCTGTGGCGTATGGCTCTTTTTGGAACAGCTGAAAACCATGTCATGTCATTCTGAATTTTTTACCCATGAGTAAGTAGTTAAAGAGCTTCTACTTGTCTGACAGTAAACAAAAGTTGTCACACATTCAAGTGCTTTAGTGTGGAAATGTTAAGAAACCAGAACAAAATGTGTTTTTTATTTTTCATAACTGTTGTGTTCTGGGATGTGCACTGTGAGGATTCACGACAGATCCCAAATGGCCAAGGAAATGGAAACACTTTTACTAATTTTGCTCCATCGCCTTTGTGTGCAAAAAGCATTGACACTGATTGAAAGAGTTACTCTGATATTACCATTGTCTTACTAATGCAGGTTCATATAAAAAGCACTTTCATTATTATGAAGAAATTTGTTTGCCATGTTTAATGTAACATGTCTACAGAAGAAGACTTTCTTTGATAATTTTTGGACAGTAGCTTAGTTGAACAGAACAGCTACCAGGGAGGAGGCAGCACACCTCCAAGCCCTCACACTGTGTCGTCTTGATGCATGCTCAATCATCCAGGTAAGTAAATCTCCAAAAGTTGATTCTGTTCATCTGGACGTAGCATTTTTTGGAAGAAAAGTTTCGTCACTCATCCAAGTGGCTTCTTCAGTCTCAGCTGACTGCAGGTTTCCCTAATCTTATAAACAGTACATTCCATAATGACTGATACCAGCCCAGTGAAGGAACAATGGGCTGGGAGGTCAGTTCCTTAATCTGGTTTCTACCAGCCTGGGACGCACTGACAGAGGCGAGGCTGCCGGACACTGGCGCCACCGGGCCCTCTGACCACCACCATTAGGCAACGGGTGAAGTGTCTTGCCCAAGGACACAACGACCGAGACTGTCCAAGCCGGGGCTCGAACCGGCAACCTTCCGATTACAAGGCGAACTCCCAACTCTTTCGTCACTCATCCATGATCACCCACATTTGTTACTGTGGGCGATCGTGGATGATTGATGAAACGTTTCTCCCACAAAACGTTACGTTCAGATGAACAGAATCACCTTTTGGAGGCTCACACTGTCATGCTTAGGGATTAGTGATGTGTCGGTCGCGAACGAAACGGCTCCTAGAGCCAACTCTTTGAAGTGAGTCGGCTCTATATACCACTGTATATATTTATATATAAACATATATAAATAAAACCACGGGGTTTTTTTTTTACATTAGTAATTCCTTTTGTGCATAATTTTATATTGTTGTTAATAATAAATGAATTAAAGCAACAAAACAACCTGAAGAGCCGAAAGTGCCGGATCTTTTTAGTGAGCCGAGCTGAAAGAGCCGGTTCTCTAAAAAGAGCTGGAAATCCCATCACTATTAACCCTTTAAGACCTACCATAGAACCAAGTCCGCCAGAGCTACATGAAACAAAAGAACATCATGGAGGCATCAGCTGTTGATGTTGTGCAGCTGGATGGAACCAAGTCAAAGGAGGCACTGTTCAACTTTGTCTATGGCGACATCCTGAATAACATCCAGAAGTCTCTCTAACAAAAATCATCTGTTTTTACATGGTGTGGTGCCAGTTTTGGGAGCATTTCAAGTTGCTATACATCAATACAACAATTATAGCCCAGATTTTAATAATATGTATTCATTAAGTGCATAGTAATTACATAAATTGCAAAAAAGTGCAATAAACTACAAAAAAATTGAAAATCGTTTTTGCTTTTTTAACATATATTTCTAGTTAGAGAAATTTAAGAGGCTTATCCCTCAAAACTGTAAATACAAAAAAGTTGCACAAAATAGTTTCCTCACCACAGGAAATTTATTTTGAGTGTCTTCATAGTTTTATTTTTGAAATACACCAATTTTTTATACTGCAGGAAAAACGAAAATAAATATTATATGCAAATTTGCAAAAAAGCAGCATATGCATCAAAATAAACTATTTCCAGCAGTGCAATATGAGTCCTAAGCATCCCAGAAACGACACAGAAAGTCATAAAGTCAAAGATAACTTTTAAAAACACCAGTATAGGCTCATGAGGCCCTGATGGTAAAAAACTACATTTCCGCAAAATGACGTCACTTCCGGTTTCGGGCAGGTCATGGCGGACATGCAAAGTTCGCGCTGATGTAGTCCAACGTAGGAAGTGTTATGAAAGCGTGTTTCTGGAATATTATGTTTTTGTTGCTGCAAGTGCTTTTTATGCAGTTTTTGCAAAGCTATATGTGGAAGGAAACTGTGACCTAGGACAAGCTGATGGCGTAAGATGTAAGTGCAACTCCTCCAGTTTCATATGAAAAAAAAATTATTGCGCTAGCTTATGTGGTTGCAGAGCTACCGGGATTTAAAAATAGTTACACAAAACAGAGCGTGCCCGCTCCGACCGGCTTTAAAGGGTTAAGGATGGAAAGTGATAAGAATTTAGCAATTCCAATGCTGTTATCATTATCACTTTTCAAATTGATTCCTTTGACTCATCTGTTTTCTCCTGAATTCTCAGTGGGTTCTGTGGATCAGGGAAATTATTTTACTGCTATTGGTAAATAATCATCATCATTACTATTGCATTAATAATATAATCGGCAGCATTGATATTGCATTTAGATGTTTAAACAGTGTGTGTGTCTTTCAGAAAGACTAAGTCGCAGGCAGGAGTTGACAGGAAGTTGCAGAGAGTTTGCAGAAGTGAAAGCAGAGTCTAAGTTATTCTGAGGAGCAGGTTAGACGAGGCTATTTGAATTACTAGGTTATTCAAATTGTCTGTTATACTTTTATATTCTTTTATTAAGCTTTTAGTAGAGGTTCTTGATTAAAACATTTATTCAACATAGTACATATAGTTTCAGTTAGGTTATTGTATCTAAGGATGAGCCTCGGTTCTGGTGAAAGGTCAGAAGTGCAACGGGTGAATTGAGAGAGCATTTGAGGACGACACACACACACACGCACACACACACACTCAGTTAGAGAGAATCATTTATAGGTGAGAAGTTGGTCATGTTTGTCTCTGGAAAGAGGAACAGCGTCTGGCAGGATGTGGGGCTCGTGTTCCAGATGAGATAGAAGACAATGTTCTTTTAAACCGTGTTAAAAGTCATTGTGGTTTTGATTTGACGTATGTATATATTCTGTCTGTGACGTATGAAGGGGCGTCATTAATTCAAACCCTGATGCTATAAAAATCTGTGTATGCTTTGATTAAGTCGAAGATCAATCCCTGTCTGCGTACAGACTGGTCTTCCCACGCGTGTATTCATTAAAATCAATTGTTTGACCAAGCTCTTCTGGACCAATGGTTGTTTGTACTCTCCTTCCTCAATATGTGAAACCTTAACAGTTCTCATTGGCTCCGCTTTGAGAATTACCACCATAGCTAAGCAGCATATCAAAGTCATTACATTTGTGCAAACAAGTTGCATGTTGTGTGGTTAAATGTTTGTGCATATTGGAGGTATTTCTCCCTTTTTGTAAAGTTATGTATCACATATGTTATACAGAAAACTTTTCTTTAAAAAGTAATACAGTACATTACTCCGAGGAGAAAGTAATTTTTCATGCTACTTGTTACAATTGCACTTGTCTGTAAGATGACCTGAAGTGCATTGTCTCGTAATTACCTTTTAACAATATAAACCTATAAGCTACATTCTCAGACACCTAATGAGGACACAAATACGATCTTTGTCTTTGTGTTCAGGTATCAACATAAAGTTGACAGCACAAACCAAAGATGAAGACCAACTTCCGTTTTCTGGCAAGGGAGTAAGGTGTGTTGGCCACTAGCACCTGCCTAACTTTTTTAAAATTTTACTTTCTGAGCCCCATTTTGCTGTTAGACACAAACTTTTCGGGTCATTTATGAGTGTCACATTGGAAGGATGTCCAAGGGAAGGAGACAAACCGAGAAAAACCTTACTGCCGAGAGTTGTGCTAACACTGGCGCAGCAGAGGATGCTAGTGCAGCCCTGAACCCGGCGCTTGTCGCCCTGCTCAAATAGCACAGAACAGCCATAGCCGCAAATTTTAAGGCTACATCGGATGTAAGCTGGACAAGATTCAAGCGGAAGTTGCCAATCAAGAACTACGTATTGCTGAGATTGAAGCAAACGCAGCGGATGTTGTTCAGCGTTTGGCAGCGCTCGAAATTAAGTATAATTCACTACAGGAGGAAAACAAACTTTTCAAAACTAAACTTTCCGAGCTGGAGAGTAGAAGCAGAAGGTAGAACATCCGTCTGGTGGGTGTGCCGGAATCAGTGGAGCCGGGTCAACGGCCAACTGAGTTCTTTTCCCGGCTGCTGGTGGAGATCTTCGGCACACAAACTTTGCCACCCCCCCACCCCACGCCCCATCCCCAGAGCTTGACAGAGCCTACCGTAGCCTTATGCCCAAACCGGGCCCTGATGGGAGGCCGCACTCAGTCATTATCCGCTTCCACTGCTTCCAGATTAAGGAGCTGCTGATGAGGGAAGCATGGAGACACTGAGGGACGTTGGAGTACTGCGGACATAAACTCCAGTTTTATGAGGATTACAACGCCGACATCCAGAAGCAGCGAGCCCAGCATAAGGATGTTATGGCCGAGTTATACCGGAGAGGCCTCCGTCCTTCCCTCCTCTTCCCCGCCAGGCTCCACATTACTCTTCCAGATGGGAAAATCCGGCGATTGGAGTCAGTTGAGGAGGCCTCTTACTTCATTCAAACCATGGAAGAAAACCAAAGCTCTCCATCCTGAGTTGGACACTGTAGCCCGTTAGAGCACTCACCCTAATTTATAACTATAACGGGTCAGACTAGCCTAAGTGGCGTCCTCGTTCTGACTGACACTATACAGCCGCGCTGTTGGCATAGCAATGTGTTCTTTGCTGTTCATTTTAAGGTAAAACTGGTTCGTTGTTTGGCTGATTTGTTTTTGTTCT
Organism: Haplochromis burtoni; assembly: GCF_018398535.1. NCBI lineage: Eukaryota > Metazoa > Chordata > Actinopteri > Cichliformes > Cichlidae > Haplochromis > Haplochromis burtoni. The sequence goes on from NW_024583610.1 coordinate 53,823, forward strand.
TTCTTCTTTCTCTTCTCCGTGTCCTGAAAACTGAGACCCTGGCTCGAGTTTAGTGGCTAATGTTCAAGGGTGCTTGATGCTAGTGGTTCGGGGAGTTCTTGATTAATATGGGAAGAAAGCAGGGGCTCACGCGGTTTCTTTTTAATAGAAAGTGTACTTTATTGGTCCCCGTGGCGAAAATCCCTCTCTGCATTTAACCCATTCACTCAGTGAAGCAGTGGGCAGCCATTGGGCGCCTGGGGAGCAGTGTGTAGGGACGGTACCTTGCTCAGGGGTACCTCAGGGTAGCTGTTCAGGGGAATCGAACCCCCGACCTTCTGATCATGGGGCCACCACTCTACCTACTGAGCTATCCCTGCCTGCAATCTGCTGGGGTGATATTGGTGGGTGGTATTGTTTTAGTTTTTTTTTACATAGTGATATGTTATTGTATTGCATTTTCTTTCTGGGGTGGGGTTGGTTGTCATGTTTTTTGTTGTTGTTTCCCTACCCTCCCTACCCTCCTTGGGCAACTCTGCACATAAAAATGTGGGACTTCCTTGATGAGTGGTAACCTTACCTTTGTTAGCTGGAATGTGAGGGGGTTGAACCACCCAATAAAGCGAAAGAGAGTCTTATCACGCCTGAAGCAATTTAAGCCCGAGGTAGTTTTTTTGCAAGAGACTCACTTGCAGGATTCGGATCACTCACACTTGGCAAAATGTTGGTCAGGACAGTTGTTTCACTCTTATTTTAAAGCAAAGGCTAGGGGTACAGTTATTCTTATCGATCGGAACATCCCATTTGTTCCATCTACTGTTGTGTCAGACAAAAACGGACGGTTTATAATAGTGTCTGGCAAACTCTGCGACAGGTCTGTGACTTTGGCCAATCTTTATGCACCCAATTTTGATGATGTGCAATTTTTTCAACGCCTGTTTTCACACCTCCCAGACTTAAATACTCACTCATTGATTCTTGGGGGCGATTTTAATCTTTATTTGGATGCGGTTTTAGATCGTTCATCCCCCAAATCTGCTAATCTTAATAAATCTGCAACTTATATCAAGTTTTTTCTGGAAGATTGTAGTCTCACGGATCCCTGGCGGTTTTAGGGAATACTGGTAGAGATTATTCTTTCTTCTCACATGTACACCACACCTACACTAAATAGATAATTTTTTATTGACAATTTGCTAATTAATAGTATTAGATCCTGCAGCTATGAAAGTATTACTGTCTCTGATCATGCCCCCCTTGTGCTCAAAATAGCTTTTCAGGGCTGCGACTCTGTGAGAAAGCTCTGGAGATTGGATCCATTGCTGCTCACGGATGAACAATTTGTTTCTAACATCTCTTCTAAAGTTAAAAATTTTCTTAACGAGAATAGAAAACCTGGTATACCAAACAGGACGGTGTGGGAGGCTCTGAAGGCATTTCTGAGAGGAGAAATCATCTCAGTGGCAGCATTTAAAAGACAGTGTGCACAGCGGGAACAGAGGCTTATTTCAGACCAGATTTTAAACATCGACAGGCAGTACGCTCAGTCACCATCACCGGCGCTATATAAAGAATGCTTAAGTTTACAAACCAAACTCAATCTACTTTCCACTCGACAAGTGGAAGGATGTCTGATTAGGAACAAGAGCGATTTTTATGAACATGGTGGAAAGACCGGTAAGCTTTTGGCCACCCAACTGCGTGGTATTAGGGCTAAACAAATCATAACTGGCGTGAAGGCGGACAATGGAGTGGTGACTAGGGATCAGAAGGCGATTAATGACATTTTTTCTTTGTTTTACTCTAAGTTATATACATCAGAGTCTACTGTTAATGTAAGAAATTTACATGGTTTCTTTGACTCCATTGATATGCCCTTGCTCTCCCCAGAGCTTAGACTCTGGAAGCCCCTATCTCAAAGGCGGAAATTCAGGCGGCAATAGCATCTATGCAATCTGGGAAATCTCCAGGTCCTGATGGATTTTCTGCAGACTTTTATAAAAAATGCTCGGACGATTTGGCTCCCTTCCTTCGGGAAGTTTTTACAGAGTCGCTAGACTCTGGGTCACTTCCTTCATCATGCTACCAGGGTTGTATCACAGTTTTACGGCAAGGACCCGACTGACTGTGCTTCTTATAGGCCTATATCTCTGTTAAACACGGATGTTAAAATTCTGTCTAAGTTACTGTCGCACAGGCTGGAAAAAATTCTTCCTGCTATATCTCCCGACCAAACTGGCTTTATAAAAAATCGACACGCCTTCTTTAACATACAGCGACTTTAAAATATTATCTATGCCCCCAGCCATGCTGTGCCTGAATGCCTCATTGCTATGGACGCGGAAAAAGCTTTTGATAGGGTGGAGTGGGAATATTTGTTTTTTACTTTAGAAAGGTTTGCAATGGGCCCCTTATTTTGCTCATGGATCAAACTTCTTTACGCAAGCCCCACGGCTTCAGTGCTAACTAACTGTCACTACTCTGACCATTTTAAGCTCCACCGCGGAACGAGACAGGGCTGCCCTTTAAAGCCCTTTGCTTTTTGCCCTTGCAATTGAGCCATTAGCAATTGCAGTCCGTGGTAGTGGGGACATAAAAGGCATATGGAGGGGGGGGATTGAGCACAGAGTTTCACTGTGTGCCGATGACCTTCTTCTATTTCTTTCTAACCCAATTACCTCCTTACCCGCTGCACTTAATATACTGAATGGTTTTAGTGAGCTCTGTGGATACAAAATTAATATGAATAAGAGTGAACTGTTTTTGATTAACAAGAGGGCTCAAAATCATGATTTGGTAAATGTTCCCTTTAAAATAGTCACAGATCACTTTGATTACTTTGGGATATGTGTCATAAAGCAATTTAATTGTTTGTTTAAGAAGAATCTCCTCCCCCTGGTGGAACAGTGCAAGCACATGCTGTCCAGATGGTCCGCATTATCCTTATCTTCAATAGGTAGGATTAACTCAGTGAAAATGATGCTACTTCCAAAATTCTTATATGTTTTTCAATGCCTCCCTATCCTGATTCCAAAATCCTTTTTTAAATCTCTAGACTCACTAATCACTTCATTATTACTAAATGCCATTGAGGGCATTATCTGCCCTTTTCATATCTGGCATAGAAAGGGCCTAAAATCCTTTGCAGACTTATATGAAGATGGACAATTTGCAAGTTTCTCTCAAATATCCACCAAATTTGGCATAGCTGCAGCTCAGTTTTTTCGTTTCTTACAGGCCAGTAACTACATGCAGAGTGTGACAGCAAAATTACCCCAGATAACTCCATACAATCCAGTAGATGATTTTTTAATGGTCAACCCAACCTCAAGGGGCATAATATCAGCCTTGTACAGTTTAATTTACAATTTACAATGGTCTTCAGTAGCTGCTATCAAATCTAAATGGGAAGAGGACCTTACTTTTCATATTACGGATAAACTGTGGGACTCTATGCTTGGCCAGGTTCACAATATATCAATGTGTGCTCAGCATCAGCCAGCGCATATTAGGAATGGCATAGGCACCGATCGGTTTTCTATCACCCATTTGCTGGGAGTAAGGGCGCCCTCCGTTTGCGAGGTGCGCCTGCTGCTTGCGGCACAGGGAGGAGAGGGCAGGTCGGCGGGGGATTCACTGGCTGGCTGGAGCAGCATCTAATAACCAACTCGCAAAATAAAAACAAAACAACAAACACGAAAACACCAGACATTATGAAACAGACTTATAATTTGCACTGATGTTTTTTCAAAGTTCTATACGCGAAAAGTGAGCGTGAGAGCCCTCGGTATGCCTGCTTGCTGCTGAAGTCAAAGTAAACCTTATTGTCATCTCCGTTACATACAGTCCAGTATATAGAGAGACAAGACGACGAGGCTCCAGTTACAGCAGTGCAAGTAAACAAACAATAAATATAAGAAGTGTAAGAAAATAAATATACACTTTAGGACCAGGGGTAAAGGGATCAATAACAATTGAAAAATTATAATTTACAGTTTGATGATTTAAAGTCTCACACACAACCCGTCAAAAGGGGAGGGGGCCGGCTGTTTCCAAATAGATCACATTTCATTCATAATATTGTCAATCCATGCCCATTATCTATTCATGATTTGAATCCTGGGTTGTGCAAAATCCCAGAAATAAACCCTAGACGAAGTGAATCTGTGAACTAAGGTGTAGGTCTGTTAGGTTATGTTGTGGTGATCCTCGGGTTGGGGGATTTGTGTTCATACTGGAGTGCAAAATTAAAA
>NW_024583610.1:58476-60058 GCF_018398535.1 Haplochromis burtoni
ACTACTCAGAACAAAATATCATTATACTTTAAGATAAGATAAGATAAGATAAGATAAGATAAGATAAGATAAGATAAAACTTTATTAATCCCTCGGGTGGGTTCCTCTGGGAAATTCGGTTAGGACTCAACAACAGAGGGAAAATAAGAATACTCACTCAAAATGTTGGAGACAGTGCGGATCATCAGAAACTAATCACTATCATATATTTTGGGGATGCCCAAACCTGGATTTTTACTAGAGGGACATACACAACGCACTTAATACAGGATATAGACCTGTATTCCACTAGCGTTTGAAAACCGCTACCTAGTATTTGTGGCCTGAAACTGAGGAGAGATACAAAGGTGCTGCAAGCGCTTCTGGCTGCCAGTAAAAAGTGTATAATCAGAACATGACAAAATTCAACACAGTTACAGTGTAAGATTGGTGTCGGATTGTACTGAGAGCATTTGAAAGGAAAAAACTGATATACTATCAGAGAAATTCTACCAAATTTGGAATGACTGGACTGAATTCTTAAACTCAATCAGAGCAGACTCTGTATGAGTTACTAAGGTTTCATATCGACCTCTACCTCCTTGAATGGGAGACCATAAACAGGGATTCCAACAGTACCTAGTTTATTGCCATGAAGCAGTGTCACTACAAAGAAATATTTAAACACAAATTTCTTTACTCTTTGTGCTATATTCACAAAGAAATACACGATAGCCAGGACAGCTAAAAATACATACAAATTTAAGAAAAGACATCAGTACAAAAACATAAATCGTTTTCAAGTGTCTGCTTTCACTCTAAAGAGAACCATTCAACAGCTGCCTTCCTTGGTTAGTAATTTGAGCTGAGTGAACTGTTGTCACTTGTACTGCTCACACTCTGAAACATGCAGCTTTGTTCTGAGAGTCGCTACAATTTCCCAGTGTCACTTGAATTACAGTGTGAAGCAAATGGACTCTGAAACAGACTGGCAGAAGACTAATGATAGTTATCTCAGCACCCCTAAATGTGTATTTGTATGTGGTGATACTGATGTGTGAACTTCCTCGTTTGTCATGTTTGGATAGTCAATATGCGTGTCTTGTTAGTTGTGACACTTCTTTGGCAGAAAGATCCTGCAAAAAGCTCCCAGCTGTTACATCTGAAGGTGAAGCTATGGTACTTTACAGAGTTACTGCAGAATATTTCACTGTTGAATGAAAGTATTCCTTTTTCCCCCACTCCTTTTGGACAGTATGGGAATATACAGTCGTTTATACCCAGACTGAACTCACCCACATTTGCCGGTTTACCTTTAGTGTTTCACAACAACAGCCATCTAAAAGATTAAATTCAACACAACACACTTGTTGTTAGGACTTTCCATGATGGATAACAGTCTATTCCACCACAGCCCCAAGCATGTTCAGTTTGTAGCCAACCACAGAGCCTGATGCTGATCAGTTTATTCATTATGTTTATGTCACCATAAAGAGCAGACTGTTAGAAACTCTCCAGCATTGTCATGGTCCTGGGCCATGTTGGCCCAGTATTCTTAGTTTTATGTATCTTTGTATTTCAGTTCCCTGTTTAGGCTCTGTTT
>NW_024583611.1:0-5925 GCF_018398535.1 Haplochromis burtoni
ATACAAAATATGAGTAACTGTATTCCGTTACAGTTACCGTTTAAAAAGGTGGTATTCAGAATACAGTTACTTTGTTGAAATGAATGGATTACACGGTGGTGTTTTCCTGTTCTCTTTCAGTCGATTCACTCGGTACAACACATAAGTATGGGATATCACGCCCTCGCGTGTCCTGGCTGAAGAAACCTTTATTCACACCAGATGATGTGTGATGACACGTGCACGGCTGTGCCTGCGACATATAGCCGCTGTCACAGTCATCCCTCAGTTCTTACGCTCTTCACCTCGCTGAGAACATCTCTGCTGAGTTGGGCTAGCTAGCTGCTGCTAGTTAGCTCCGTGCTCTGCCGACTTGAACCTAGCTTAACTGCCCCTGTTGGTGTTAGCCTCCACTGCGCAGTTGGTGCTAGGCTGCTGGCGGAGCAGCGTTTTCCTGTGCAGCGTTTCACTTTGCGTTTTGGAATGGACTCCAAACCGAAGCGAGCAAAGCAGAAATCTTCTGTTCGCCCCTGTCCTCAGGGATGCGGTTTCTCTTTGCATGACAGCGACCAGCACGATGCCTGCCTTGTCTGCATGGGGCGTTGACGGAGCCCGAAGCTTGTGCGTTTTGTTGCCAGCTCCAGCGCTCGACCCTGGAAAGACGGGTGACGATTGTGGAAAAAGTGCTGGGACGCTCGACTGTCGCACGGCATGACCCTCTCCTTTCCGAGTCTTATCCGGTCGATGCTGGGCTGACCACATGGAATATGTTGACGGGTTAGCCGATGACGAGCCGGAACCATGCAGGAGAGCTGCCAGCGCTCCCCAAGAAGACAATAACGTGCTGGACATCAGCCTGGACATCCATGGTTTGTCGGAGGATGAGCAGGAGAGCTCATTGTCTGCCCAATGTGCCGCCGCTGCTGCACCAGTTGGCCACAATGACACCTCTCTTTTCTACCTGTTTCACCGTGCTGCTGAGAAGCTGCAGGTTGACTGGCCTTCTCCTCCGCCAGCTCAGAAGCTGTCGCGGTTTGTGGGTTTTTTCCTCCCACTGGAGCCCACAACAGCCAAAAACTGCCTTCCCATGTTCCCAGACTTTGTCTGCGAGCTAACAGCATCATGGGACAAACCTCTGTCTACCCACATCACTGTGCCCGGCTATGGACAGTACATGGAATTGGATTCCACCCAGGGGGCTGGCTTAGCTAACCTTCCCCCTATAGAGCCGTCTCTGGATGCTTATCTGGCCTCGTCCCATAACCATGGTGTCAGCGGCCCCACAACTCTGCTGTCCAAGCACTGCAGATTCTCTGCTTCGCAGCTAGAGAAGATTTATTGGGCTCAGGCCAGCACTGCTCATGCCATGAGCTCCGTCACCATGCTCCAGATGTACCAGGTGATGTGCCTGGCGGAGCTCAGCTCGCTAGTTCCTGATAATCGCCCGCTGGCACTTCTTCTTAACGAGGTCAGAGTCGCCACAGATTACATCCTCCGTGCGTCTCGCTGTGCAGCGCTCTCCCTGGGCAGAGGGGCTTCGACAGTAGTGGCGCAGAGGCACCTGTGGCTGACCCTCTCTGACGTTCCAGATAGGGACAGAGCTGGCTAGATTCGATCTGAGGAAGAAGCAGACAGAAGCTCTGCGTGACATCATCCCCAGACGTCAGGCGAAGCCCAAGCCCGCAGCTAGCTCTCACAGGCCTTACTGCTCCTCTGCGGACTGCCAAGAGACCGGCACCCACCGCTGCAGTGGGTGTGCCGCCAGCGGGAGCACATCCTCCGGCCTGAGCTCCACGCCAGTCGGCCTGGAGCAAAGTCCCACCCTCGGGCCCCCGACGGGACCCGACGCCCAGGAGGAAGAAGCCTCAGCCCTCCTAGCTGTGGTTTCGAGTGGAGAAGGGGTCCAGCAGCAGGGAGACGCTGCTTTTACCCCTCTGTTGCCGCCCAAGAGGTGCCGCTTAAGTTCTGTTCAGGTTGTCAGCCCCAGAAGGCGCTGCACTTTCCTAACACTGTCTCCCAAGCACAAAACCCCGTATATGGCCATTTACCATACAATATATTAAGTAATCCAAAGTATTCAGAATACGTTACTCTCATTGAGTAACGTAATGGAATACGTTACAAAATACATTTTGGGGCATGTATTCTGTAATCTGTAGTGGAATACATTTTAAAAGTAACCTTCCCAACACTGACTGTAAGGTCCTGACCTTTAATGATCTGAGATGACATTTGTTATAAACTGGTGGTGCTGTGTAAATACTCCTCCATACTACTCAATTTTAGAGGGAAACACTGTACTTTTTAAATGTGGGTCCATTTGTAACTAATTATGTTGAAGATAAATAGGTTAAAACTATTAGCATTGGCAGTACTGCTCTTAATTTACTTACCATTTATCAGAGCGATACTAAAATTTGTAGTATTGAACAGACTATATTCTATTTCAAGCAGGTAAAAAGTCGTGTGGTTAAGGCTTACTTTGAGTTTAGAAATCATTAAAGTTACAATTCTGTTTACTGTTAAAACACACACATAATTTGGTGGAAATTTAATATAATAGGACACTTTAGGACATTGAGGCTGTGCCACAGTCATTGTGCTCTGCGCTGCAATTGCTTATTAATCCTTTTTCTTCTTTTAACAAATGTATTTAATAAAGGCATTTTAATACTGGAACCAATTTGCCTCTGTAGTGTATCTTCAAACTTGTGTAATTTTTGGGGCTAGTCTGAAAACACACTCTCTTTATATTTTCTAGGGGTAAAATTTCCCTTGATGGTGCTGTTGCATTTTAATCATAACACCCCCCGAATGCCTCACCACAACAGTAAGCATGTACTAACTTTTTCATGGTTCAGTGTGCAATCCACAAATTGACATTATCCATCATTCAAAAAAGAAAGCCATATATAAAAATCATCCGGAAATGCTGCTGTCTTTTTCAGGCCAAAGCTCATTTAAAAACTATGGAATTGGCTGCTTGCACATCTGGCAATACACCATCAGTGCTGAAAGGTGTACACAGGTCTTAGAAGAACTTACGCTCCCATCAAGTTGACATCAGCAAGACCACGCATACTGTATCTATTACAATTGCATGGCTTCACAGAAGAAGTACCTGGGTTTTAAAATGGCCTGTTTTAACTTCAAACCTTTGACCAAGAAAAAAAAACTTTACTGGATACATCATTAAAAAAAAAGAAAAAAACACACATGACAAAAAGGATCCACGAGTGTGGAGCAGCTAGAATCCTCTGGCAGTGGTCCCCCGGGAACCACTGGACTAAGCAATCATAAATATTAGCATTATGGCAGAAAAACAGCCCACCTTGCGGCCACTCCATGGTCCACTGTGTGGTATTAGGACACAACCTAACCAGGTCAGAGTTCACCTTCCCGGGGACAGTCTCTTTGGAGGTGATGATTTTCACTTTACCTTTGAAAAGATGACATATTATTACGTTATTCCCCAGCAGGGTTGAGCTAAGAGGAACGAGGGTGTTTTGTTACCGGAGCTGTCCATCACAGTGAATATGACCCCGCCTCCGATCCCGGCGCACTGTGGGTTGATGATGGAGGTGCACAGCAGCGCAGCAATGGCAGCATCTACTGCAGAGCCGCCTTTCTGAAGAATGTCCCTAAAACAGTTCATCGTTATCACTCTAGTGTTATTGTTATCATGTGTGTTAGGGGTGCACAATTACAATTTTGATGAAGACTGCCATTGCCATGACTGAATAATACAACGATGTGTAAACGATGTAACGGTGTAAACAGCAGTTTAAAAGTAAAAGCAGTGCTCTGTGGTTTTAATGCTGTGTTAGGTTTTGGTAATTGCACTGAACCTGCACTGAATTTAAGTGAATAAGGAGGACCAACTTTATTTTGATCCAAAGATTTTTACATTAGTAGGAAAGTTAGAATGTGTATCAAAAGAAGCAGAAAAGACACTAGCATTATGTTGGCAAATAAAAAGGTGGAAGTTAAATGGTTACACACTGTTTCAAACAATAACCTGAGAAAAATATTCCTGCAGAAAGTTGCAGAAAGAGGTAAAATAAGACTGAATATTGCAAGGTTTAAATTAACTGAATTAACCCTACATGAGAAAAAGGCAAGTAATTAAAAAAGAAATGAAAGAATCAGAAAAATGTTGAATGTAAGCTGACATTCTTTAAGAGGCTGGAAATGGTAAATGGCCTGTATTTATATAGTGCTTTACTAGTCCCTAAGGACCCCAAAGCGCTTTACATATCCAGTCATCCACCCATTCACACACTGGTGATGGCAGCTACACTGTAGCCACAGCCACCCTGGGGCGCACTGACAGAGGCGAGGCTGCCGGACACTGGCGCCACCGGGCCCTCTGACCACCACCAGTAGGCAACGGGTGAAGTATCTTGCCCAAGGACACAACAACCGAGACTGTCCAAGCCGGGGCTCGAACCGGCAACCTTCCGATTACAAGGCAAACTCCCAACTCTTGAGCCACGATCGCCCCCTGGAAGACTTGATACTAGAATTTGTGATTTAACCCTTTCACGCACAGTAGTCACTACAGTGGACGGGTATTCAAAGGCTGTTTTCTTGTATTTCTGTCAGTGTTGGTGGTATACTTGCACATAAACCAATACACTGGACACTGATGTGTCACTCTATGGCCATCTAAGTGGACATGTGAAAACCTCTTTGAAAAGTACATATTTAAAAAATGAAGTTCAAAAATCATTTTTTCATGTCTAAAGATAAATCAAAAGACTAAGGATAAAAAATCCTTGAGGTTGTCTGTTAAACTGTTAAACAAGGCGCTGCCATCCTGCATTCCAGGCTCCCTCCATACGAGGTAGGCTTATGCTAGCTGATATGCATTTACATGTAAATGTTTTAGTAATATCTCTTTAACCATTTGTTTTCATATTGACTTGAAATAAAATATCACTGCTGGTACTTCAGCTTACTGCAACCTACTGCAGCTTAAGTATGCATTTAAATGTAATGCTTAGGCGAGGCAATGTGTGTAATCCACTTGTTTGACCAGCAAAACAGGTCTTGGATCCGGGTCTTTGAAGTGAGCGATGGGATCCGATTACACACACACACACACACACACACAGACTAACAACACACAGAAAAGTAGCATGAAGACAGACGAGTAAGATAACAGTGGGTACAAAGAAAACTGACTGGAAAAGTGGAAAAATTAAACAGTGAAATCTGGATGCAATTCAGTTATATTGTAATACAAAGACAAACTAAAACTGTTTCCTTGATGCTGCTTTATTTAACATTTTTGTTTTACATATTTTATATACATTTAGTTGTGTAATTGTCTGTTGGTTTACTGTAAATAATTAAAATTTTATAAATATTATACATGCAATCAGGGATGGGTATTTGTTTTTGTACTTTAAAATATATTTCTGTTACTTGTTGACAAAAATAATCCATAAAAATAATAAACATTTTATATAACATATGTGATACATTAATCATTTCTCTCCAAAAAGTTGATTCTGTTCATCTGGACGTAGCGTTTTTTTGGGAGAAACGTTTCGTCACTCATCCAAGTGACTTCTTTAGTCTCAGCTGACTGCAGGTGTCAGGGTTCCTGGGTCGTTGACCCAGTGATTTCAGTTTGTTCATGTTCAGTTTAGTTCGCCACATTAATGTTCTCACTTCCTGTTTTTTCCCCGTGTCAGCTTGTCTCTTGTGTCATTAGTCAGATTATGTTCAGCCCTGTACTCACCTGTTTCCAATCATTGTCATCATTCAACCTGTGTATTTAAGTTCAGTCTCCTCCGGTCCTCCAGTCTACTCTGGTTCAGTCTCCGGTCCTCCAGTCCCCTGTCCAGTCTGCTCCTGTCCAGTCTGTAGTCCAGTCGCCTCCCGTCTCCCAGTCGCCCGTCCACCATCCTGTTCAGTTCCCGGACCTGCAGCCACAGC
>NW_024583611.1:5945-10616 GCF_018398535.1 Haplochromis burtoni
ACCAACAAGACAGTGTACATCACTGTCACAACAGCGTTTGTTTTCATTCAAAGGCTTTATGTTTTTTTCCTATAATACCTGGTGGGCCGGTCTCTAGTCAAAATGCCTGGGCCGATTTTTTTGTCCCAGTCCAGCCCTGACTATGCTGCTTGTCAGGGTTCCTGGGTCGTTGACCCAGTGATTTCAGTTTGTTCATGTTCAGTTTAGTTTGCCACATTAATGTTTCACTTCCTGTTTTTTCCCCGTGTCAGCTTGTCTCTCGTGTCATGTTTCCAATCATTGTCATCATTCAACCTGTGTATTTAAGTTCCTCGGTTTCACCAGTTCTTGGTCGTGTCATTGATGTTAATGTCGTCTCTCCGTCTGTATGTTCAGTTAGTCAGCCATTCATCCAGTCTTTCAGCCAGCCAGCCACTCCATCGTTCCTGCTTTGTTCATTCACCCGCTCCAATAAATCCTCTTCATTTCTGCACCGTGAGTCCTGCGTTTGGGTCATCTCTTCCACGCCTCCACACACAACCTCTGACAGAATGACACGACCCGTGCCAAGAAGACACGCTTTTGACCCAGCGGACTCGGACCTTTTCGAGCGGCAGGACGCAGCGCTCTCCATTTGGGCGGAGAAGCTCAGGTGGAAACAGCGGCTCTTCTCAGAGAGGGAGCACGTCTTTGAGGGGACCCGTCTGGCTCTGGGCGGGCCTCGGAGACGCCACGGTCCTCCACTTGCTGCCTCACCTGCATCGGAGTATTCGCCGCGGAGAGTGGGCGTCACAGGCCAAGCTTCGGCCACTCGCTCTCCCGCTGCTCCGCTCCTCGCTCGCCCGCCAGCCGTTTTACTCACCGGACCTTCAACCTCACCATGGCCCAGCGGCTCCGCCTCCCACCTCGGCTCAATGGAGGCTCCCGTGCCAGAGGCTCAGCTGTGTACCCCGCCCGCTGCCTCTTCCCGGAGAAAGCGACGCACACACCACCATAACATGGACTATTTTCAGGTGGTGAGTTCCAGTGACTGTCTTCCACCCTCCACATTCGACTCTTCACTTAAAACAAATAACAAACTTATCTCTGATCCGTGGGGTGTTTCCCTCCTGGAGGAGGATGTGGACTGGGAAGAACTTTTCAGCTCTGCTCCCTCTGAGCTGGGATTTATTAAGGACAATATCCGCACTTCAACACCCTCGAAGACCGTTCAATTAAAGACTGTAAATAGTGGTGGCAGGAGGACAAGAATAATCCCAGAGAAACCTTCCAGTATCACACACCCAGTCACCATTTCCACACCCATCACTCAGCCTTTTCCTACCAGCGCAGCGGCCCAGATTCGGCCTTCCTCTTCAGCCGTTTCACCTCCTCAGATGACTAGGGCCCAGCCTACACCCACACCAGTGCCAGCTCCCAGGAGGAGGGCAGCTGCGACCCAGTCTACCTCCACACCCGCTCCTGTTTCTCGGGTGGGGGTGACTGGTGTCCAGCCACCTTCCGTGCCTGTCCCAGCGCCCAGGCTGAGGGCAGCCAGAACCCAGCCTGACCTCCCTAGAGGCTTGGAAGAGCTAACCGGTCCATCTGCTACTTCACACCTTCATCCACCTCCTGATCCAGTTTTTCACGCCCTCGCACTATCACTGGTAAAGCTAGCTGAGGTGTCCCCTGCTCAGGCACTAGCTTTATAGCCCAGGCTGCAGTTTTGTCCCCTTCACTAGCTCATCTTTAGCTCAGCCATTAGCCTCACCGACCTCTGCTTATCCATTAGTCTCCTCAGTCCAGTCAGTTCACTCACCTGCTGTTCAGCTTCCAGCCCTGTCAGTTCAGTCACCTGTAGTTCAGTCTCCTACTGTCCTCCAGTCTCCTGTAGCTCAGTCCCCTGTCCAGTCAGTCCAGCCTGCTCCTGTCCAGCCTGCTCCTGTCCAGCCTGCTCCTTTCCAGCCTGCTCCTGTCCCCCAGTCGCCCGTCCTCCAGCCTGCCCAGTCTATCATTCAGTCTTCTGTAGTCCAGTCTGTCGTCCAGTGCCCTGTAGTCCAGTCGCCCGTTGCCAAATCTCCTGTTCAGTTCCCGGACCTGCAGCCACAGCATCCAGGGCCAGCTGCGAGCTCTCCCGCTCCTCAGCCAGGGGTTTCCGCACCCGCTGGCCCGGCCGCTCCTCAGCCAGGGGTTTCTGTGCCCGCTGGCCCGGCCGCTCCTCAGCCAGGGGCTTCCGCGCCTACTGGCCCTGCCTGTCTCCAGCCAGAGGCTTCCGCGCCTACTGGCCCTACAGCTGTGGCTCCATCACCCCCGGCTCCCCTGCCGTCGCCTGGTCGAGCATCAGACTCAGCCTCTGCCTTGCATGGTCCAGCATCAGACCCAGCCTCAGCTTCGCCTGGTCCAGCCGCAGCCTCAGCCTCTGCTTCGACTGGTCCAGCCTCAGCCTCAGCCTCAGCCTCTGCTTCGCCTGGTCCAGCCTCAGCTTCTGCTTCGCCTGGTCTGGCCTCAGACTCAGCTTCGGCTTCTGCTTCGCCTGGTCCGGCCTCAGACTCAGCTCGGCTTCTGCTTCGCCTGGTCTACGCTGCTCCTCAGTCTCCGCCTTCCCGCGCCTCCTCAGCTGCTCCTCGGCCGCCTTCTCCTCGTCGCCGGGTGGTTGACCACTGGACCACTCAGCGGCGCCGCCGTCTTCCTCGCGGCCGCCCACCAGATCGGCTCAGCGTCCGCCGCCGTCTTCCTCGCGGCTGCCCACCGGATCGACTTCAGCGTCACTGCCGGCCACTTGGCCGCCCACCTGAACTGTTTGGGCTCAGCCACTGGCCACCTGGCCGCCCACCTGAACTGTCTCTGTTTGAATTTCATTAATTTATCTTAAACTATTTCAGTTGCAGGGAAACTTTTTTTCTCTTTTTGAATTTGGTAAAGAATTGATTGGTGAATACATGTAAGTCATGATAATGATCATGTAAATAAAGTCTATGTGTATCCATCTACAGTAACACAATTGTTTCCCATGAGTAAATTTCACAAGTTGTTGACAAGTTGATGACATTTGTTTCTCTCAAGTCAAATGTTAATGTGTTTCTACTGCAACTCTGAGCTTCTTACCTTAAAGAAAACTAAGTTTGTACCCAACTTTTTTACTGAAGAAAAAGAAAAAGAAAAACACCCAAAGAAATCCTGATCCTGATTAAGTGTTGCATTTGGAGTCAGATTAATCAAATGTCTGCATTGAGAGTGTCTCAAGACACTTTTGGCTGATTGAGAGTGGCCTAGCCCTGTGGATTCATGGAGTTCTTTTTTTATAATCAGGCCTATGGCACCTTCCTGCATTAAGTAGGGAGGCAGTAAAATATGGCTCCCCCAGCTGTGGGCCGCAATCCCCTAGGTAGATGATCAGTTTCACAGGCTGGCAAATGCCTTTGTGGGAAAGGTTGATGGATTTGGCAGATACAATGGTTTCTTCAAAGACACAGTGGAGCAGAATGAGTGATGGTGCTACTGCCATTTGCTCACTGTTTGCTGAGAGCAGCAGTGAGCTTGATTTCCTGCTCAAAACCTCATCTCAACCCTTAGTCATAAGAGGCCACCACTACAACAATTACAAAAGAGCTACTCTGTTTCCAGATTCATAAAGGCTCATTCTTAAAAAAACAAAACAAAAAGAAAACAAAGGAAACTTTAATTTCTTCTGTGGAAACCAAAGTTTCTTTTTGTTGGAGGCCACTCAAGCAACACTAAAAGGAGTCACATGAAATAAAGCAAAAGTGTTTTAGCAGAGGAATAGCACCACAAAATGACAATATTGAGGGCCTCTAAAGGCAAAGACATTAGTGCAAATTAGCAGTGAGACCAATTGAACATTAAGTCTAGATGTATTGTCAGCATGTACACCAGTCCTTGTCGACTGCTTTCATCTTTGTTCTTTTCCAACAGCTTGCATGGCAGCAGTCTGTATTAATGATCTGATTTAATGACTAATTGACTTTTGTAGTGCCATGGAGCAATATTTGGAAAAGTTCCACAGATTACGGGATGGCAGTAAGACACTGACAGTTAGAAAAACTAAATAGTTATTGTGTTGATATATTCAGTATAATTAAGAGTGCTCGGTGTGTGGTTTGATTTTAACTTAAAGTGGGGATGAATGGGTTTTGGAAAAAACCTCTTCACATCCTAACACACTGGCACCGGCACTGTCATGAGAAATAGGCCAGGCTGAATGGAATACACAGAAACGCAAGAAAAAAGTAATAAGTGAACACCTGAGACCTGGTCAAATAATCCCTGAGAAGGTATTGTTAAAATATTCCAACACTCCTGTAGGTGAATAATTATCTAATATCTTTTTTTTTTTTTTTTTATGCCTGGAAAAATGACTCATTCTACATTGTCCATTTTAGCTGTTCAGAGCCTTAAAACCCTAAAGGCTCCATTCTTAGTGGCAATTTACAAATGAAGTAAGTATTTTTCAACCATATCTGAAAAACTGGAGTTGGACCATTAGTTTTAAGCCATTACTGGTTCGTTGACCGATAAATGAAAAGTACTTTATCAACCATTACATGAATTAGTATGCAAGTATTCTTACTTAGTCCAATAACTACGGTTATCATTCCCAGGTAAACATAATATGACAACACTGGCACTATCATGTAGACTGGTTTGCCCAACCAGTCTACATGTGTTTTGTGGACTTGGAGAAGGCATTCGACC
>NW_024583611.1:11642-22969 GCF_018398535.1 Haplochromis burtoni
GACATTTTAGGGCATATTACAGTGCAAAGTGAACAGATTGTAAATGTGGACAGAGGCCACTGACATCTTTTTCCCTCATGTCTTTTGATTTGACTATGACCAGCGTTACAACTGATAGTCAGAGACAAGACCTGTACCCTACAGATTCTGTACAAGTGGTCCATCTCAATCAGAAAAAGACTTCATGATGGTCGTTTGAATGTCATGGTCCGGGTGAGTACGGGGTTTTTCCACTCCACTGGGCTCCACCTTCAGGCAGAGACTCCAATCAGCTTCCACACCTGGTTCCAATCAAGTCACCAGCATATAAGAAAAGCATTCACAACAGACCTCTGCCAGATCTTCTGCTAACTCACGTTAGTGCTAGGCCGCCAAGCCCTTGTGAGAGCCCTTAACTACTGCTTTTCTCCTCACCGTGTTTTCTTTGTCATAGGACCCACCTGGCAGTCGCACTTCCCAAGCTAAACTACTCACATCCAGAACCTGGACGCTGGTTCTGTCATCTGGTTGCTTCCTTTCCATCATTGGACTACACCTGCCTGCCTCCCTGCCAAGTCCCTCACTCCAAGTATATTCTGGACCCTCTCTGGACACTCCTCACCCGGAACCCCTTGGACACCCCCTCCTCGCATGACACTTTAACCTGCAACACGTAAGCCCTAACTACCATAGTCTAATCCTTCAGCTGTGATTCACTAGACTGCCACTGACTACTTGTCTCCTCTCATTATAGTGACTGCGTACCTCCATCCAAGCCGCTGCACCTTTTTCCATTCCCAGGATCCACCCGTGAAATCTAGCACCTAGTCATAGCACTCAGAGTTTCATGTTCATAGTTTGACCTCATAGTTCTCAGTTCATAGCTTCCACGGTTCATAGCATTCTCCGTTCATAGCATTCATAGTTTCCTGCTTTGTAAGTTAACTAGGCACTGTAAATAAAGCACTGTGTTCACGCCCGTTTTGCCTCCCTCTGTGTCTGCATTTGAGTCCACACCCACAGCCTGGCCCTCTCGGTTATAACACTGAAGGCCTGATGTCTAGTGCTAATTGCACAAAAATGAGGACAAATGGAGAGTCCTCTTCACACACTAAGGTTAATTATGGAGTTAACAGGGTTCTGTGCTAGGACCAATTCTGTTTACATTATACATGCTTCCAGTACCATCAGAAGGCATAGCATCAATTTTCACAGATATGCAGATGACACACAACTTTATCTATCCATGACGCCAGATAACACACACCAATTACTTAAACTGCAGGGTGGAAGACCTGGATGACCTTTAATTTTCTGTTTCTAAATTCAGATAAAACTGAGGTTATAGTACTCAGCCCAGAAAATCTTAGTAATATGGTATCTAACCAGATCCTAAATGGGCGTTCTTAAAGTCAGCAAAGAGGCACAGAAAAGAAGATCAGACACCAGCGAGGGAGGATAAGAAGGACAGACGCAACAACATTGTCATCCCCTATGTAGCCGGTGTATCAGAAAAACTCAGGAGGGTTTTCTCCAAGCATGACATCCCGGTGCATTTCAGACCCAGCAACACGCTCAGACAAAAACTGGTTCACCCGAAAGACAAAACGCCAAAACACAGACTTAACAATGTGGTGTATGCTGTACAGTGCAGCGAGGAATGCCCAGACCTCTACATTGGAGAGACCAAACAGCCACTTCACAAGCGCATGGCACAACACAGAAGAGCCACCTCCACAGGACAAGACTCAGCAGTCCATCTGCATCTTAAGGATAAAGGACACTCTTTCGAGGATGCCAATGTTCACATTTTGGACAGAGAGGACAGATGGTTTGAAAGAGGAGTGAAAGAAGCCATCTATGTCCACTGTGAGCGACCATCTTTGAACAGAGGCGGTGGTTTACGACACCAACTGTCTGCCATCTATAATCCAGTTTTGAGATCCCTTCCCAGACGCCTTAACGCCCACTCACATCCTGGGCCATCTGACCTCAGGAATTCGCATGATAAGGTGGGGCCAGGTTTCACAATGAACTCACCCGAAACTCTGGCTGATTGGGACCCACACCCAGTTTCACACCTTGGCTCAGGCGATTAGAGGATCATCAGGGGGTCCTTTTGTCCCTCTGTGGGGGGATACTCCCACTAGGTTTATATCTGGGACTCTCCACCATTTGACCTTAGAACTGAAGAAGCTTCTCGGATGAGAGGTGAAACGTCTTCAAGTAACTTAAAGAAGTCCAGACGCTTTTCTTTGCAAGCTCCTTTGACTAACCAGATTCTTACTCTGGATGGCAGTACCTTGGCCTCCAGTAACACTGTGAGGAACCTTGGAGTCATTTTTGACCAGGATATGTCCTTCAATGCACATATTAAACAAATATGTAGGATTGCTTTTTTTTCCATTTGCGCAATATCTCTAAAATTAGAAATATGCTGTCTCAGAGTGATGCTGAAAAACTTCATGCTTTTATTACTTCAAGGCTGGACTACTATCAGGATGTCCTAAAAACTACCAGAAAAGACTTCAGTTAATCCAAAATGCTGCTGCAAGAGTACTGACAGGGACTAGAAAGAGAGAGCAGATTTCTCCTGTATTGGCTTCCCTTCATTGGCTCCCTGTTAAATCCAGAATTCAAAATCTTGTTCCTCACATACAAGTCTTAAATAACCAGGCCGCATATTATCTTAATAGCCTTATAGTACCATATCACCCCATTAAAGCACTTCGCTCTTACACTCCAGGCTTCCTTGTTGTTCCTAGAGTATTTAAAAGTAGAATGGGAGGCAGAGCCTTCAGTTTTCAGGCCCCTCTTCTGTGAAAACCAGTTTCCAGTTTGGATTCAGGAGATAGACACTATCTATACTTGTAAGATAAGGCTTAAAACTTGGCCACCCCTCTCGAGCCTGGTTCTGTAGGAGGTTTCTTCTGGGTAAAAGGGAGTTTTTCCTTCCCACTGTCACTAAAGTGCTTGCTCATAGGGGGGTCATATGATTGTTGGGTTTTCTCTGCTGTATTATTGTATGGTCTACCTTACAATATAAGTGCCTTGAGGCACTATATCAATCAATCAATCAATCAATCAATCAATCAGTCTTCATCATATAATCATGCCTCCCCTATCTGGGTGGGATGCCGAGGACCTCACTGAAATAAGGGATCTCAAAAGCTGAAAAAGCAGAGAGATCAAAGAAACATTGCAAATAAAAATTTTCTTGTCTGGCAACACTGTGTGCATCAAGTCCTTTCTGTTACATTAACCAAAACAAATCCAAAAATACAATTGTAACCTGGACACAGATTACAGCGAAAATATTCCACATTGTATTCCTCTCAGAAAGCCTAATACCCTGGCAACAACTGGACACAGAAAACAAACAAACAAACAAACAACCAATGCAGATTTAGATGTCACAAAGCAGACCACACAGTCATGACAAAAAAAGGCAGAGGAACACAAATGCCAATTAAAACAAAAGCTGTTTATTTTACATGGAGAAACAGGAGAGAACTTAAAGTCAAAGGAGCTTGCAAAGACAAGCGTCTGGACTTCTTTAGTTGCTTGAAGACGTTTCACCTCTCATCCGAGAAGCTTCTTCAGTTCTATGGTCAAATGGTGGAGAGTCCCAGATATAAACCTAGTGAGAGTGACCCCCCGCAGAGGGACAAAAGGACCCCTGATTATCCTCTAATCGCCTGAGCCAAGGTGTGAAACTGGGTGTGGGTCCCAACCAGCCACTCACATCCTGGGCCATCTGACCTCAGGAATTCGCATGATAAGGTGGGGCCAGGTTTCACAATGAGCTCACCCAAAACCCTGGCCTACACTAACAGGCCTACATTAGTTAGGCTTTTAAAAAAATGGCCTCCGCATTTATTTCACCTTACTCTATTTAGGAGCATTAAGTACACAGAAGAAACAAGATTAAGATTTACAGATATATATTTAATTTTTAAGATATAGTCTTTGTTAAAAGCTTGGTTGTGCTTTTTGGTGACTCTATTTGTTTTTCAGTAATTTTGGATTAGTTTGAATGTGTAGTTCTTAGTGCAATGGGCCTATGTAAGACAAGACACTTTACCCTACTTGCCTACTGGTGTTGGCCAGAGGGGCCGATGGCACGATATGGCAGCCTCACTTCTGTCAGTCTGCCCCAGGGCAGCTGTGGCTACAACTGTAGCTTGCCTCCACCAGTGTATGATTGTGAGAGTGAATGAATAGTGGTATTGTAAAGCGCTTTGGGTGCCTTGAAAAGCGCTATATAAATCCGATCCATTATGTATAGATGTTGTCTTTAGTCTTTATGTATATAATTTACATTCAGTTTTAACACAACAGAAGAGCTAAAGAAATATATTGTGTGTATATTCTAAGCATGGATTCATATGTTTGTAACAGGATTTCAGCAACAATGCAATTAGAGAGTATTATGTTCCCTGGGCTTTGAAGACCCTTGTCCTCCATGAAAATGCAGTAGCCCTAACAGCAAGTAAAAACTGTAAAAGAACTGTCAGCTACAGCTTAATCAATTTTGTTAATACAGTGATTACCAACTGGCATGTATCTTTTCAGGTTCAGATTCAAGTCAATTTCAATTTTATTTATAGAGTGCAAAAAATCAAATCTCAGACATACGCTATGAAAAATGTCTGAATCTTTTTTGTGCTTTAGAGAAAGAAACATTTACATTCCAGGTCTACAAAAACCCAGGTTCAAAACATATGAAAAGCTGAAATGTGTGTTTTATTGTGTTAATTACTTATTGTGGAAAGTGACAATCAATGATATAGTAGTGATTAAAATGTGTTCAGAATTTGCAAATTGCGAATTCATCTCATAAGTCATTGCACACTATCCATCCATCCATTCGCGTCCGCTTATCCTGTTCAGGGTCGCGGGGGGCGCTGGAGCCTATCCCAGCTGTCATAGGGCGAGAGGCGGGGTACACCCTGGACAGGTCGCCAGTCTGTCGCAGGGCCAACACACAGAGACAGACAACCATTCGCACTCACATTCAGTCGCACATTCACACCTATGGGCAATTTGGATTAATCCAATTAACCTATCCCCACTAAGCTGCATGTCTTTGGACGGTGGGAGGAAGCCGGAGTACCCGGAGAGAACCCACGCAAACACGGGGAGAACATGCAAACTCCACACAGAAAGACCCCGGCCTGATGGTGGAATTGAACTCAGGACCTTCTTGCTGTGCGGCAACAGTGCTAACCACCGTGCCACCGTGCTGCTCTCCCCCAATTAACTGCCTGAATAACTTCGGCAATACTGGCCCTGTATTTACTTGGTATTGGATCGATACCAAAATTTGTAGCACTACTGTGAATGAGGAAAAATGTGAATGTTAAATGTTTTTGTTGAAATGTCCAGGCAAGTATGTATATATTAAATGACAAAATGACAAGATGTACGTGTTCAAATAGCATCAATTAAACAACTTCAGTTTTTTTTTTAATTTCTAGATGATAATTCTTTATAATTAAACAATAAGAACAAATAGTCTGATGTCCGGATAGCCCTGTTTTCAAAAGATGGCGCCAGTGTGTTCGGCAGGCCGTCTCCACTGTTCTCTGCTGTTTCTTACCTTTCTGCTAATATGCTATTCAGGTGGCTCTGCATTGCTAACTTATGACCGGCTTACTCTTCTAAGTCTCCGGCCACCCTATACTTACGGGTCATACTTCCATGGATCGGACCCGTGGTGGAATTTAGGAGATACCACTCTGCGCGGACGGATCACCTCTCAGGAACGTACCGCCGATCTCCGCTCCTTCCTTTAGCACAGGAGACGCTACAGGAAAAGGGGTAAACGGAGTGGTGTCCTTGTCCGCATTAAGACTTACCTAAAGGCACGGTATGTGGCTGGCTTCGACATCAATGTGGATGCTCTCTGCCTTCCCCCAACTTTCTGGGAGCATTTTACCTTTAGATTGTTTAGGCATCGATGGATTCGCCATGCTGAGTTGCAGGCCCGCCCTGCCACCACAGTGGTTTACTCGCCGGCTCGATGTTGGATTAAGCCCCCTAAAAGCGGCGTGTGCTATGGCAACCTATGCCGCCCGAGATGTGCTTTCAACTGCGACTCGGTGTCTTCTACTCGGATGGCGCTATTAAATGTTAGGTTGCTGACGAATAGGACTTTTATTGTGAGCGATTTTTTTACTGCTACAGGACTGGATTTACTATTCATGACGGAAACTTGGATTTGTCCCGGTGAGTCTTTCCCTTTCTCAGAGCTCCTTCCTCTGAATTGTGCCTTTTTTAGCTCACCGAGACCTTCGGGCAGGGGTGGAGGACTGGCAGTGGTCTTTAGGAATAAATTCCGAGTACGGCACCTGCCTTCCCCTATGTTCCCTAGCTTTGAAGCTCAGCTGCTGGAACTTGCTGGTCCCCCCTTGACTCTCTGTGTTGTGATTTACCGTCCCCCGAAATATAATAAGACTTTCATTAACGACTTTGGTGACTTTTTCATTCACTAAATTATGATCGTGTTCTTATCACTGGCGATTTTAACATTCACATTTGTTGTAAAGATGATGTGTTTGCCAAGGATTTTCTAGCCTTAGTTGACTCTTTTAATCTTATCCAGTGGGTTAATGCACCTACCCACCTTAAAGGACATACCCTTAATTAGATTTTTTCTTATGGACTGGACATTAGTATCAGGGACATCAGCAACATTGGAATCTCCGATCATTTCCCAGTCATCTTTGATGCTGAGTTATGCAAATTGGACCAGAACTTTTAGGGTCCTTGACGTCTTGTGCGCATAATCAATCCTGGGACTGTGGCTGAATTTTTGGCTGCTTTCTCTAAATCTCTTCTCCCTGACTTTGATCGTTCTACACCCTCTTCAGTTGATGATTTTGCTAACTCCTTTCTCTCTACCTGCTCCACTTTACTGGACGTTGTGGCCCCTATGAAAGTAGAACGGCCTTGAAGCTGCTCTCAGCCATGGCTAAATGACTCTTTACGTGCTTTACAACGCGTTTGCCGCCAAGCTGAGAGACAGTGGAAAAAAGAAAGGCTCCAGGTGTCTTTTGATATCCTTTGCAGGACCCGCCTGCAATTTCAGAAATCTGCTAAGTTGGCTAAAGCGGCTTTTCTGTCAGGTGTCATTGCGGATAATAGTCACAACCCACATATTTTATTTAAGACTTTTAACTCATTGATCATTCCTTGTCCTGAAACGCCTAGATTGGCTTCCTTAGCCCTTTGTGAAAATTTTTTAACTCATTTTACAGGCAGAATCTTATCTCTAAGAGTCTCACACCCCCCTGTGATGAGTCAGGCCCCAGCATTACGATACTCTACTAACCTCAATCAGTTTGATCCAGATTCGCTCCCTACTCGTAAGGGTATAATTGATCACCTAAAAAATTCAAACGCTGCTCATGACATCCTTCCATCTCGCATTATTAAATATGGGTTTAACATTATTGGGCCCTGTATTTTATCATTAATTAACCTGTCACTGTTATCGGGCTGTGTTTCGGCTGCTTTTAAACAAGCTGTAGTGCAACCTATACTTAAAGAGTTCCCTTGATCAGAATGACCTTGTTAACTTTCGACCCATTTCCAAACTCCCGTTTCTGTTTAAAATCCTAGAGCAGATTGTTCATTCCCAACTTCAAACTTATTTGGATGCAAATAATATTGTGGAAAAATTCAGTCAGGGTTTAAGCCACGCCATAGCACGGAAACTGCATTACTGAGATTCTTTAATGATCTTCTCTCAATTGCTGACTCAGGGCGCCCTGTGGTGTTAATTTTGCTTGATTTGTCCTCTGCTTTTGATTTGGTGGACCATAATGTCCTTTTAATGAGGCTTGAGCATCTGGTGGGCATCACGGGCAGTGCCCTTAGCTGGTTTAAATCCTATCTCTCAGAAAGGTCCTTTTCTGTCACCATGGGTACCTACGCCTCCTCCATTGCCCCTGTTACCTCTGGTGTCCCCCAGGGGTCTGTGCTGGGTCCCATGCTGTTCTCTTTATACTTGTTACCCTTGGGCCGAATCTTTGATAAATACAATATTTCTTTCCACTTTTATGCGGATGACATTCAAATCTATTTTGAACTAGCTGAGGATGTCAGGGAGGGGTCACCTGCCCCTCCCTTCCTTCCCTCCCCATCTCCAGCTGCCTCCCTCTTCCCGCTCCACCACAACCACCCACACATGCAGGGCCTTGGAGTAGGGGTATGTCACCAGGGTGCAGAGGAGGCTACCCCCCCCTCTGTCCCCTTCTGGCTGCCTCTGCCTCAATTTTATCCCACAACTTAGACATTCACATTACTCACACTCTCATTACACATACATATAGGATCTTGGGGGTGGGCACGATACACGGAGTCCAAATTACCATCAGGGTGTACACCTCACCCCTGGCGTCGTTGCCCACCTCTCAATTTTGAATACACGTAGACATTGAGGGCTAGCAGGAGGGACTATGCGCTTACCTGCTGCTCTCTGGCAGGTAGCTCCATGCCCTCCTGGGTTTTAATTGCACCTTAGAACACACATGCATCAACACTACAATGAGCGGGTGGAGGGAGGTTTGGAGTCTTCTCTCACCCCCGTTCTCTGCGGCCTGCTGGAGCGGGGGGGCTAGGAGGAGTTGGCCGTCCGACTGCGGTCTGGAGTGTGGGGCCTCCCTGCTGCTGCGGAGTCGGGGCGGTCTGCCTCTCCCCACCGCAGGGAAAAGGGTAACACCACCTGGGTCTGGGTGCAGTTCCCCCCTCCAGGGGCAAGGGTACCTAGACCCGGTTCGTAGAGTACGCTTGGGGAGTGTGATCGTGTGTACAGCGTCTCTTTATGTCTGTCTCCACGTTGGTTGAGTGTGGAGTAAGTGCATATGAGAGCATGAGGGTGGGAATGGATGTTTGTGTCTGTGTGTGCCTGTATGTCTGTGTCTATATGTCAGGTTGGGTATCAGACGCCACCTCTCTGGGGACATCTCAGGCCCTCCAAGGTTTGGAGGCCTATCTCCACCCACCACCACTTCCCCTGCCAGTGGCGGACTCCCTCAGGTGTCGGTGCGTTGGTGGTTCTTTGTGTCTGGGGGTGGGCGTCCGGGTACACACCGGCTCACTCCTTGGCGGCCGCTTATCGGGGCCTGGAGCCTGGGGCTCGCTCGGGCCACTTCGGAGGTGGGGTGCCCCCGGCCTCTCGGCCTGGGGCTCGGTCACTCAGGCACAGCTGGCTGCCGGCGGAGCTCACGGGCGCGTCACTGCAACTCCCCCTGGCTTCTGCTCCGCGGCTGCTGAGTGAGCCCTCATCTGGGACTCTCCTCAGCTCTTACTGGGACAGTGGCGCGGCTGCCCCTCTGTTGGTCTTCCTTGGTCTCTTGTGTTCTGGGGGCCTCTGGATGTCTGGAGTTTTGATCTCCTCCATACCTGCTTCATACCCTGGAGGACGGGGCTGTGGCTCCCCACACTCCCTAGCAGATCGTTACATGGAGAAACCTTTGGAATGCAAGCATGCTGATCCACACAGGTATGCACACAGGTGTACACACGGGTATTCACAGACGCGGACTACAGCTTTCTTGGCTGCTGCCTCAAAGCACATTGTGCGCTGTCTATCTTGCGTGCTGCACAATATCGTTTATTATTTAGTATCTACTGATATCTACTGCTAGCTAGTTTATTGTGATGGTGCCTTTTTTTTATTATGTTGCTCTTTGTTGTTTGCTTTCTCTTCTGTTTTTTTTCTCCATACAGGTGACCCAGGTGTTTTTTTTTTTTTTTTTTTTTTTTTTTTCTTCCCCCCCTTCTCACCGTCTCTTCTCCCCTTTGGTTTTCTTTCTCTCCCTCTCTTTCTTTCATTCTTTCTCCCTGTCCTATCCCCCAGTCATGTCTGTCCCGTTTGTAGCAACTGAAAATAAAATAAATTCATAATTATAATAAAGGTCAATCAAATGGACCAATATGGCAAGGCCATGATGATCCACTTGGTAAAATAAATCCGCTTGGCATCTTTCTTGGCCTTAAGACAACAATTCTGATGGCTAAAGATCCAAACGGGACACAAAAAAAAAGAAAAAAAAAAAAAATTGAGGATGTCACGTCGTCTTGCAACACTTCTCCAATTGTATGAATGAAGTTAAAATCTGGCTACTGAGCAATTCCTCATTCTAAATGATAAGAAGACTGAAATTGTAATCTTTGATACTCCCTTCTCTCGGGCTGAACTAATTGGTATTTTTGGGCCCTTTGCTGACTCCCTTTCTGACACTGTGAGGAACCTGGGTGTTGTCTTGGACAGTTCCTTCAAGTTGGACAAACATGTGTCCTCTGTAGTTAAAACGAGTTTCAATCAATTACGTCTAATCTCTTTCTCCAGGCCCTACTTACCACGTAAGGACCTGGAGAAACTTATCCATGCCTTTGTTACATCAAGATTAGGTTACTGTAATTCCCTTTATACTGGTCTCCATTCTGCCCTTGTTCACAAACTGCAGCTCATTCAAAATGCAGGTTTGAGTCTATTACTCCAGTTCTTTCCGACCTGCACTGGCTCCCTATTAAATTTTGTATTGATTTTAAAATCTTATTGCTCACTTTTAAAATCATAAATCTCCTCAGCTTTTATACCCCTGGGAGAGCGCTTAGATCAGCAGGCCAAATCCTCCTGGTGCAACCTAGATCTTGGCTCAAGACCAGAGGTGACCGCACATTCGCCGCTGTCACACCCTACCTCTGGAATAACCTCCCTCTAGCTATTGGGCGTCTGATTCAATTCAATCTTTTAAATCTCGATTAAAAACTTATTTGTTTAGCCTTGCTTTCCCCGCCTCCTAGAGCCCGCATTTTTGGTGTACTGTAAGTTATCTTTTTTGCTTTATTAATGTTTATAATGTTTTAACCTTCAGACTTTCGGGTTGTGCCTACTATGCCTGGTTAGTTATGTCACCCGCCTGTTAGTATATTTTATTTGTATTTTGTATTTTGTGTTTTGTATTTGTATTTATTATTGCTCTAACTTGTTCTGTGAAGCACTTTGGCATACTTGTGTTTTTTTTAATGTGCTATATAAATAAAATTGTATTGTATTGTCCTGTAATCATTATGAAGCTGTAATTTGAAATATAATAAAACAATACGTTTTTGTACAAATTATCGGTATCGGATCAGTATCATCGATACCACCCTGAATTTTACTTGGCATTGGATCGGAAAGGAAGATTAGTGGTATCGCACATCACTACTATGCAGATAAGCTACACAAAAACACCACTGTGTGTTGGTGTAACGGAGTTAAAAATACATCTGAAAAACATGCACTTACCTGTTCTTAATTATTATTTTAAGTGTGAATTTTATCATTTTTT
>NW_024583611.1:23662-32847 GCF_018398535.1 Haplochromis burtoni
AGAGTAGATGCAGCTGTCAGGACACTCAGAAATGGCAGGCATACACTTTCTGACTAAACTTAGACAGGGTGACTAACGTGGAGTCTCATGCAATGATCCCGCGTCGGTGGGAGCTCCAAGACTCTCCTAAGTAGCTCCCCCGAGTGTGGCTTCGGGTGTGGCCAGTCCTTCCACAGGGCCACACCCCTCAGGCCTGCAGGTGGCTGAGCTCCATCCTCCAAGCATACCCGCAGACGTACACACACACACACACACACACACACACACACGGAGAAGAGCAGCAGCAACACCAAAATACATATAATAATGATAATAATAATATAATACATAACTGCTCAGGGATCCTGGGTCGCCCAGTCCCAGGACCCTGACAGAAAAACAGTAAATCCAAACACATTTCCTGCTATGCGCAGCAACCACTAGGGGGCTGACAAAAGCTTACTGCCAAAGAGCATAAATACGGCAGAAACACTGTTTAACAGCAACCAGCCTTTGTTTCGGTTACACAGAAACTTTCTAACATCAATATGAACATATATACATCGACATGTACAACTTATGTAACAACATTCACACCAGAAACCATAAAAATGCCAGAGCCTTTCATTACAGAACTTACCCTCACAGTGCAAACGCGCGCTGTGAGGAGCGGAAGCCTTAGCAGCTTCTAAACGCTAGAGTGAGATCCGGTTTCTGGGTTTTCAAAATAAAATACAATAACCTGTTGAGTGTGTTTTATGTCTTCTGCAGGAATAAACTGTGAAAAGCCAACCTTTCTGAGTGTCTGTGATTTATGAAGAGCTGGAAGCGTTACATTGGAACAGGAACAGGAAGTGATATTCTACCCCAGAGAAGTGACAGCGCCACCCTAAAGAATGTTACTGTGAACTGGAAATTCCCAGCACTCTTGGCCAGTCTGTTGGAGGATTTAAGAGCAGATAGAGAATTTAAAATCTTTAAATGTAAAACTAAAATTTACGTTTTCAGCCAATCCTCTGGCTGAGTATGCACTATAGACAACACTTTAGCTTTGTTATTAGAAAAAAACATTTTAAAAAATGGTTGCGTTATTTATAGGTTTTATACTTGGGAGGTAAAGTGGGCTGGTACTAGTGCAGATGTCCCTAAGCTGTGTTCACGGTACTTCAGTTTTTTTAAGTGGCAAAATTTCTGTCATCTCGGCAAACACACAACCTGTTTGTGTGCAGTTTGTTGCAGTGTGTTGCTAGCTAAAGGTCCAGCTGCTTATTTCACAGGGAGAAAAAAGAAAGAGAGCTAACTTTAGATGGAGAAAGATGTAATAAAATACAGGAGAGGAAAAAAGATGTTAGATTTAAAAGTAAGCTCACCCAAAACCCTGGCTGATTGTGACCCACACCCGCTTTCATACCTTGGCTCATGCGATTAGGTAGAGGATCATCGGGGTCCTTTTGTCCCTCTTTGGGGGGATACTCCCACGGGGTTTAAATCTGGGACTCTCCACCATTTGACCCTAGGACTGAAGAAGCTTCTCGGATGAGAGGTGAAACGTGTTCAAGCAACCTTTTGAATTTAAATATGGGATGTTTTAAACGGTATCATTAAAAATAATTATGGACAACAAAGTTATCCTCAATACTTTATCGACAATGGCAATATTATGGAAAACACTGCTGATAAGGTCAACAGCTTTAATCATTATTTTGTAAATATTGGACCAAAACTGGCAGAACAAATTCCTGAGTCACTGCCATCAGTAGACTGTAGATATTTATATATTTATTATTATATTTGTTTTGCACATATTCAACTCTGTATATTATTTTTTATATATTTTATTTTATTGTTTACTCTATTTAATTTGTAAAATATGTGTATACACACACACACACACACACACACACGTAGAAAAATATTTAGTATACACATCCAGAAATGCATATACTATTATATATTGTACATATATTTATTAGTTTCAGATGTAGCCATTCTTGTATTTTGCTTGTTTACGTTATTGTATTTTGCACAACTCTGTTGCTTGTGAAGCTCGCACACAAGAATTTCACTCACATGTGCTGTACCAATGTACCTGCACATGTGATGTGACAATAAAAGTGATTTGATTTGATTTGCATCTAATGTTAGTATTACTCACCTGCACATTTATACTGTGGCCCCCTTTCGATTGACAAAATCCCCTTTATTGGGGCCTGGGGGGGCCTTGATCGCAATGTGTGTGCAGTCTATGGTACCAATCACATTCGGGAAGCCTGCGGACAATCGAGCTACAGTTACCGACATAGGTCATGATTGCATCACATTCACTATCGAATTTAATGTACCTGCAATAGAAAAAAAGCCCTGTTTGACAACCTGTGGTCTTAAGTGGCTTGGAAAAACCACAAACACACCCAGGAAATGCTTGAGTGCCAGGTACACTTTTGTCGATGTTCTATGCGTCTCCAACAGCGTACAGAAACGTGCCACTCGCAAAGAAACGCAAGGCAATGCACACAGTTTGTGCAGTTGTTAATGCCCGACTACGGTGAGTGGTACTCTTAACATGGGGATCCAACAAGTTGGTTAGGTAATAATACCCTCACGGGAAAATCGATATCTCTCTATGAGCACACTGTCGCGCTGAGCTAAAGGATCCTGTCTATCCCGCAATATACGCTGAATTCTGAAAACTCTCCTTATCAATCTTGCACCTTCCGCAATGGGTGGCTCGCGTACAAACGGACAGGACATGGCTGCGACAGACTTCCCAAATCCACCTTCGCTTTTATAGCCGTGGTCTCATCTTGATTACACGAAGTAATTTACTATTACTACTCTAAAATATGAATTACATCTGAAATAATCAAATACATGAAATAGAATGATTAATAGTACATTTCCCTTTTTTTAGGAAATGACCTGTATGTATCTGTATGAAATCAATAAAAGAATCAAATACTGCATTATCTTTAGTTACATTGATAATATTTATTTATGGAAAAACAGTGGAAAAATATCGCTGTTGCTTTCGTATAAATGAAGCGGACATACCTGAGTGGCCGCGATCTAATCCTGTTTACATAAAGTAAGCCTGCTCCCGAGCAGGTTTACGCTTACGGATCTGTTGCTATGACAGCAAGTCCCGGATGAGCTTCGGAGAACCGAACGATCCAAGATCACGCGAAATCGTCAACAATCAAATCCAGCTAACTTACTTAGCGAGGTACGAAGAACGGACCCCTGCATCATCCTTGTTTATTTACAAAAGAATCAGATTCAGTAGATACTGACATTTTATTAGAAATATTATTCTTATTTGGTTATGATGAGCAGTTCCTCAAATGATTTCATGATTACCTTTCTAATATTAATCATGAAATCCATAGTTTCCCAAGGTTTCAGAACATTTTTACAGGTGTTCCACAAGGATCCATACTTGGATATCTTTTATTCACTGTTAAAATATTATTATAATAATAATAATTATGGTGATTATGATTCTTATTATTAAACTGTGATCTTCCATTCCTAAGGCACCGTTGCATTAAAAGTAGATGATTCTCTAATGGAACACTAGTATTTAGAGGCAGCAACAATGCTGAAGAATATATACACATTTTGGATCAACATATGCTGCTTTCACGGAAAGAAAGTAAGTCAATACGAAAGCGTGTTCAGCACATATAACAGTAGTATGCCTTTTTATTTTTTAAGTATGAATATAAAAAATAATTACCTTATACCAGTCCCTTTTATATAAGCAGTTTTTGTCATCTTTGCAGAATTGTTGTAATTCAGCCACGAACTGCGTTTATAAGGTCATCCCACATCCTCTCAATCGGATTCAGGTCAGGACTTTCTCTAAGCCACCCCAAAGTCTTCATTTTATTTTTCTTAGGGTATTCATAGGTAGTGTGTTTTGGATTATTGTCCTGCTGCAAAACCCAAGTGCACTTCAGCTTGAGGTCACGAGCAGATGGCTGGACATTCTCCTTCGGGATGTTTTGGTAGAAAGCAAGATTCATGGTTCCATTTACCTCAGCAGTCTTCCAGGTCATGAGTCACCAAAACAGCCCCAGACCATCACACTAACACCACCATATTTTACTGTTGGTACGAAGTTCCTTTTCTCAGATGGTGGTTCTGTTCACCAGTGAAGAAGTGGCGCGAGATATGTGAAGACTTATCAAAGTGTCTGAAATGTAACATTCCAACTTCCCCCTTAGTGTGTTTGTTGGGCAGCTTAGATAATGTCACTTCAGAAAAGAATATAGCCCATATGGTTTTCACTGCCCTATGCATAGCCAAGAAAACAGTCCTCATGAACTGGAAAAATAAAAATAATCTTAATTCTAACCAATATAGAAATTATCTATTAGATTACATTAGTCTTGATACAGCCTCTGCCACCACATCAGATCAATTGCTCTGGGCTCCTTTGATCAGCTCCATCACCTAGTGGGGGTGGGGGGTCATAGTTTGGTCCCGCCTTCACTGTTGTGATTGGTGTGGGGGTAGGGACAGGCTTAGGGCGTCGGGGGGTTCCCCGGAGGCATCTTCCTTGGGGGGCTCAACCCGGGGTAGCGGTCATGGCCAATTAGGGGCTCTGTTGGCTCTTAGGTGACGGTTTCCTCGTGGCTGCGTGCAGCGGGGCTAGGGGAGGGTCTGTGCTGACGGACGTGGGTTACTGACCTGGTAGCCTGGCTGCCCCTGGGTGGGTCCGGGATGGGCGTGAGGTTCTGGGGGCGCTCCGTCTCTGGGCTGGGGCCCTGGCCGGGCCTCGGGGGCTTGGGTCCTGGTTGGTGTGTTGCCGGGGTTGTGGGCGGGTGGGTGCATGGGGGCCCAGCCCTGGCGCAGGGTGCCGCCGGTGCGTCGAGCCACCTGGGGGGCTCTTCAACTGGTGGGGGAGATTGTCACATCTTGCAGGAGCTTTCCTCTCTTCAGGAACTCTCTCTGCAGGAGGGGGAGATACAGGAGAGGTGGAGGAAGATCTCAGCCTGGGCGTCTATTGTCTTATGTAGTCTGGAAGATGAGTGGATGGTGGGGTGGGTGCAGTTTTCTCTGTGGTGGGGTTGGGTGGACTGTCCCGGGCTCTGTGGGGCCGGGCGGCGCTGCTGCACTGGGCCCCGGTCTGGATGGGCCTGGGCCCCCTTTCCCTGGCGGGTCGCGGAGTATGGGGGTGCCTACTGGGGTCAGCGGGGGAGCTGGCCCCAGGGAGGGGTCACTTGCCCCTCCCTTCCTTCCCTCCCCATCTCCAGCTGCCTCCCTCTTCCCGCTCCACCACAACCACCCACACATGCAGGGCCTTGGAGTAGGGGTGTGTCACCAGGGTGCAGAGGAGGCTACCCCCCCCTGTCCCCTTCTGGCTGCCTCTGCCTCAATTTTATCCCACAACTTAGACATTCACATTACTCACACTCTCATTACACATACATATAGGATCTTGGGGGTGGGCACGATACACGGAGTCCAAATTACCATCAGGGTGTACACCTCACCCCTGGCGTCGTTGCCCACCTCTCAATTTTAAATACACGTAGACATTGAGGGCTAGCAGGAGGGACTATGCGCTTACCTGCTGCTCTCTGGCAGGTAGCTCCATGCCCTCCTGGGTTTTAAATGCACCTTAGAACACACATGCATCAACACTACAATGAGCGGGTGGAGGGAGGTTTGGAGTCTTCTCTCACCCCCGTTCTCTGCGGCCTGCTGGAGCGGGGGGGCTAGGAGGAGTTGGCCGTCCGACTGCGGTCTGGAGTGTGGGGCCTCCCTGCTGCTGCGGAGTCGGGGCGGTCTGCCTCTCCCCACCGCAGGGAAAAGGGTAACACCACCTGGGTCTGGGTGCAGTTCCCCCCTCCAGGGGCAAGGGTACCTAGACCCGGTTCGTAGAGTACGCTTGGGGAGTGTGATCGTGTGTACAGCGTCTCTTTATGTCTGTCTCCACGTTGGTTGAGTGTGGAGTAAGTGCATATGAGAGCATGAGGGTGGGAATGGATGTTTGTATCTGTGTGTGCCTGTATGTCTGTGTCTATATGTCAGGTTGGGTATCAGACGCCACCTCTCTGGGGACATCTCAGGCCCTCCAAGGTTTGGAGGCCTATCTCCACCCACCACCACTTCCCCTGCCAGTGGCGGACTCCCTCAGACATCGGTGCGTTGGTGGTTCTTTGTGTCTGGGGGTGGGCGTCCGGGTACACACCGGCTCACTCCTTGGCGGCCGCTTATCGGGGCCTGGAGCCTGGGGCTCGCTCGGGCCACTTCGGAGGTGGGGTGCCCCCGGCCTCTCGGCCTGGGGCTCGGTCACTCAGGCACAGCTGGCTGCCGGCGGAGCTCACGGGCGCGTCACTGCAACCCCCCCTGGCTTCTGCTCCGCGGCTGCTGAGTGAGCCCTCATCTGGGACTCTCCTCAGCTCTTTCTGGGACAGTGGCGCGGCTGCCCCTCTGTTGGTCTTCCTTGGTCTCTTGTGTTCTGGGGGCCTCTGGATGTCTGGAGTTTTGATCTCCTCCATACCTGCTTCATGCCCTGGAGGACGGGGCTGTGGCCCCCCCACACCCTCTAGCAGATCATTACATGAAGGAACCTTTTAAAAACAAGCGTCCATGCTCACAGGTGTACACACGGGTGATCACACCCACAAACTACACCCTTTTTGGCTCCTACCTCAAAGCACACTGTGTTCTGTCGATCTTACGTGCTGCACAATAATGTTTAATATTTAGTATTTACTGTCATATTCCCATATATCATTGTGATGTTGTTTATTCTATTACTCTTGTTTTCTTCTGCTTGTTTTCTTTTTTCTTTCTCAGCAGGTGATCCAGGTGATCGATATATGCATTTTTTTTCTCTGCTCATTCTGTTGGTTTTTGTTTTTTGCCCTTCTCCCCCGTCCCTCTTCTCAGCTGTTTCTCTTTCCCTCTTTCTTTCTCCCCTTCTTTCCCCCAGTCAAGTCTGTCCCGTATTCAGCAAGTGAAAATAAAATAAACAATAAAAGGTGAATCAAATGGACCATTACGGCAAGGCTGGGATGGTCCATTTGGTAAAGTAAATCCGTTGGGCATCTTTCTTCGCCTTTAGACAATAATTCTGATGGCAAAAGAGCCAAACGGGACAGGCAAAAAAAAATAAATAAATAAATAAATAAATAAATAAATTTTACACCAGATACAAGGGGACACATGCCTTTCAAAAAGTTTAACTTTGGTCTCGTCAGTCCACAGAGTATTTTCCCAAAATTCTTGGGGATCATTAAGATGTTTTCTGGCAAATGTGGGACTTGTTGTGTTCTTTTTGGTCAGCACCAATTTTCTTCTTGAATTCTAAAATGGATGCCATTTTTGCCCAGTCTCTTTCTTAGTGTTGAATCATGAACTCTGACCTTAACTTAGACATGGGAAGCCTGTGGTTCTTTAATGTTGGTATGGAGCCTGTTGTCACCTTCATGTGCTCCTGGAGTAATTTTGGTAGAACGGTCACTACTGGGAAAGTTCATCACTGTTCCATGTTTTCTTCGTAGTGTCTCACCATGGTTCACTGGAGTCCCAAAGCCTTTGAAATGGCTTTGTAACCCTTTCAGACTGATAGACTTCAGGTCAGGAACGTTGTTTCTCAGCATTTCTTTTTTTAGATTGTGGCATACTTTTTGAGATCTTTTAGCCATCTTCACTTTGTCAGACATGTTCTATTTAAGTGAATTCTTGATTTACAGTGGGGCAAAAAAGTATTTAGTCAGCCACCGATTGTGCAAGTTCCCCCACCTAAAATGATGACAGAGGTCAGTAATTTGCACCAGAGGTACACTTCAACTGTGAGAGACAGAATGTGAAAAAAAATCCATGAATTCACATGGTAGGATTTGTAAAGAATTTATTCGTAAATTAGGGTGGAAAATAAGTATTTGGTCACCTCAAACAAGGAAAATCTCTGGCTCTCACAGACCTGTAACGTCTTCTGTAAGAAGCTTTTCTGTCCCCCACTCGTTACCTGTATGAATGGCACCTGTTTGAACTCATCATCTGTATAAAAGACACCTGTCCACAGCCTCAAACAGTCAGACTCCAAACTCCGCCATGGCCAAGACCAAAGAGCTTTCGAAGGACACCAGGAAAAGTATTGTAGACCTGCACCAGACTGGGAAGAGTGAATCTACAATAGGCAAGCAGCTTGGTGTGAAAAAATCAACTGTGGGAGCAATCATCAGAAAATGGAAGACATACAAGACCACTGATAATCTCCCTCGATCTGGGGCTCCACGCAAGATCTCATCCCGTGGGGTCAAAATGATCATGAGAACGGTGAGCAAAGATCCCAGAACCACACGGGGGGACCTGGTGAATGACCTGCAGAGAGCTGGGACCAAAGTAACAAAGGTCACCATCAGTAACACACTACAACGGCAGGGAATCAAATCCCGCAGTGCCAGACGTGTTCCGCTGCTGAAGCCAGTGCATGTCCAGGCCCGTCTGAAGTTTGCCAGAGAGCACATGGATGATACAGCAGAGGATTGGGAGAATGTCATGTGGTCAGATGAAACCAAAGTAGAACTTTTTGGTATAAACTCAACTCGTCGTGTTTGGAGGAAGAAGAATACTGAGTTGCATCCCAAGAACACCATACCTACTGTGAAGCATGGGGGTGGAAACATCATGCTATGGGGCTGTTTTTCTGCCAAGGGGACAGGACGACTGATCCGTGTTAAGGACAGAATGAATGGGGCCATGTATCGTGAGATTTTGAGCCAAAACCTCCTTCCATCAGTGAGAACTTTGAAGATGAAACGAGGCTGGGTCTTCCAACATGACAATGATCCAAAACACACCGCCCGGGCAACAAAGGAGTGGCTCCGTAAGAAGCATTTGAAAGTCCTGGAGTGGCCTAGCCAGTCTCCAGACCTCAACCCCATAGAAAATCTGTGGCGGGAGTTGAAAGTCTGTGTTGCTCGGCGACAGCCCCAAAACATCACTGCTCTCGAGAAGATCTGCATGGAGGAATGGGCCAAAATACCAGCTACTGTGTGTGCAAACCTGGTAAAGACCTATAGTAAACGTTTGACCTCTGTTATTGCCAACAAAGGTTATGTTACAAAGTATTGAGTTGTATTTTTGTTATTGACCAAATACTTATTTTCCACCCTGATTTACGAATAAATTCTTTACAAATCCTACCATGTGGATTCATGGATTTTTTTTTCACATTCTGTCTCTCA
>NW_024583611.1:53014-59601 GCF_018398535.1 Haplochromis burtoni
CAGTTGAAGTGTACCTCTGGTGCAAATTACTGACCTCTGTCATCATTTTAGGTGGGGGAACTTGCACAATCGGTGGCTGACTAAATACTTTTTTGCCTCACTGTATCTTAGTATTTCACATTCCATTTTTTTCCACTGTCATAATTTATAACAGCTATTTTTACTGCATTCACTGATTAGCAAATGAACCCTTATATCAATATTCAAACATAATTGTTAACAAGATATGTTTGCTGACAATTGCTCATTCTGTTTCAGCCACTATTGCAGCTGTCAGCTGTGGTGCACATTTGCAAGGAAACTAAATTTATGGGACTAAGAAGCAGCAAGCATATAGATGCTTTCCAAAATGAGAGTCCTACTCTGCAGCATGTAAAAAAGTTTGTGGAACTTTAGATGATATCACCCAGCTATGATATATGAGAAACGTTAACTAAATTCATGATAAAATGATCATCATCAAGTTCTTTTCTGCTGATGTTTAGTCCGTTGCATAAGGTTAGCAAAAGCTTAATTTTTTTTCATATTCTAAGACTGACTCAGTCAACCTTACTGCCTAAATATTATTATTATTATTATTATTAATAATAACAATAATAATTATTATTATTGTTAAATCTTTTTTTTAAGTTTTATAATTATCTAAATCAAGTGACTATAAGATAAAATCAGATAAAATCAGTCAAATGTGCAATAAAAGAGACCCCCTCAGAATCAACTGTTTTTTCAGTAACATTTTATAATAATGACACACAATTAACCATTAGTAAGTTGTTAGTAAGTTATTATTGCTTAATTCGTCATCAGAGTAGTACTCCTTATTATGTAATTTATGCGACTAGAAATGTTTATCCCTGATTCAGCTCATATATTATATAAGTATTTCACAGAGCTTCACAAACCACTCATATTAAACTGATTCCCATCATATTAAACTGATAATGCAAATGTCGGGTGAGTCCCCACGTCCTCAAGGCCTGTTCCACCCAGCTTTGTGGAGTCTTTCATAAACTGTTCATGTTGAGTCTGAGTCTGCAGAGAAAGACAGAAAGAGTTGTTCCCGTCGTACCCAGACTATGCTTCCTCCACAGAAGACGGGTCATAGGAAATTCTCAAAATATTCAAGTATTTCCTCATGAATTAATAAAGTAGTCTGATTCTGATATTCCTTCCACCGTCCAACAATGTTCTCAAAGTCAGCAGCGCTCCACCCCCACTATACACAGTGTAGGTAGAACACCACTTTCCCCTCCTGCATCACCTGATGGTTTGCCAGAATATCTTTGAAAAGTCTTTTTCCATGGCCTCTCTGAACTCTTCGCACACCCAAGTTTTTGCTTTAGCCAGTGCTCAAGTCATGTTCCGATTGGCCTGCCGGTACCTATAGGCTGCCCCTAAAGTTCCACAGGCTAACCAAGCCTGAGAAGACTCCTCCTTCAGCCTGATGGCTCCCTTCACCTCTGGTATCCATTTAGTTTGGGGGTTACCACCACGACAGGCACCAACCACCTTTTATTTATACAGTGCCACATTACAACAACAGTCGCCTCAAGGTGCTTTATATTGTAAGGTAGGCCCTACAATAATACATACAGAGAAAAAACCCACCAATCATATGACCCCCAATGAGCAAGGACTTTAGTGACAGTGGGAAGGAAAATCTCCCTTTTAACTGTAAGAAATCTCCAGCAAACCCAGGCTGAGGGAGGTGCAGCCATCTGCCGCAACTGGTGGGGAGGATAGAAAGAACACAGGACAAAATACATGCTGTGGAAAAGAGCCAGCGATTAATAACAAGTATGAGTGCAGAGAGGTCTATTAACACATAGTGAGTGAGAAAGGTGACCGAAGAAGGAATACTCGATGCATCATGGGAATCCCCCAGTAGCCTACACCTACTGCAGCATAACTAAAGTAGGATTCAGGGTCACCTGATCCAGCCATAACTATATACTTTAGCAAAAAGGAAAGTTTTGAACTAGTGATATCAGCGTTAATCTTGTTAAAATGACATTAACACCATAACCGCATTAACACGGTAATTCTCCGTAAGCGAGTTAACGTGGTCAGCGTGGTTAGCTCATTAACACGTTAGCGCCGTGTTGCCCCTCGCATGGGGCGATCCGCGTTAACTCACTAATGGAGATTTGCCACATTAATGCAGTAATGCCGTTAATGTCATTTTAACGAGATTAACGCTGACAGCACTATTTTAAACCTAATCTTAAAAGTAGATATAGTGTCTGTCTCCTGAATCAAAACTGGAAGAAGGGTCTGCAGAAGAGGGCCCTGAAAACTGAAGGCTCTCCCTCCCGTTCTACTTTTAAATACTCCAGGAACAACAAGTAAGCCTGCAGTGTGAGAGCAAAGTGCTCCAATGGGGTGATATGGTACTATCAGGTCATTAAGATAAGATGGGGCCTGATTATTTACGACCTTGTACGTGAGGAGCAGGATTTTGAATTCAATTCTGGATTTAACAGGGGGCCAATGAAGGGAAACCGATACAGGAGAAATATGCTCACTCTTTGTAGTCCCCGTCAGTACTCTTGCTGCAGCTTTTTGAATTAACTGAAGTCTTTTCAGGGAGTTTTTAGGACATCTTGATGATAATAATAAATTATAGTAGTCCAGCCTGGAAGTAATAAATGCATGAAGTTTTTCAGCATCACTCTGAGACAGGACTTTTCTGATTTTAGAGATATTGCACAAATGGAAGGAAGCAGTCCAACATATTTGTTTAATATGTGTATTGAAGGACATGTCTTGGTCAAAAATGACTCCAAGGTTCCTCACAGTGTTACTGGAGGCCAAGGTAAGTTCTCCTGTCCTGTCTTTCTTATCTTTCTCCATCCATGAGTGAAGTAAGTTCTCTTTCTTTCCTCTCTCTGTAAAATACAGCAGCTGGAACTTTACTAGTATCACACACTGCACACAAACAGTTGTGTATGTGTTTGCTGGCGTTTGTTGAGCTGAACGAAACATTGCATAATATCCGCCACACAAAAAATGTTACTCCCTTTATGCTCGCTCCTCATTTATGGCTATAGCTAGACAGCTGAAGCACCATAACCATAACTTTGGACATCTGCACTCATTTCTGTGTTGTGCCAAAACAAACAAAGAAACAACAGCAAAATAACACCCCGATTATTCCACACAGTTTTTCCAGTTTTTCTTCTCTTTTTCTGCAACATCCCCTGATGATTAATACTTGAATAAGACTGCCTTTCATGTGTTAAGGTTTAGGTTCCAATCGATTAGATTTTTGAAGGCCTGCAGTAATGTGAAATAATAACTGTTTTCTGTTATCAAACTGTTCTCTCACTAGGAGCTCAGTCTGAGTGGAGTTTTTTTTCTCCTTCTCTTACCTCGTGTTATGTATTTTCGTTGTTTTTTTCCTATCAGCCTACCTTTCTAACATGTCTCCCCAATGTGATGTTTGTGTAAAGTTGGTCAGAAGGTTCCTTTGTAAGTGCACATGCGCCATTAGCGTGCTGCCTGCTGTAACCCTAATTTCCTTCGGGATTAATAAAGTATTCTGATTCTGATGATTCTGATAATAACTCCCCTCAAAAGGATAAAACCAATCAGCAGGGAGTAAAAAGTTGTCAGAAAAGTAACTACTTATGTAAAATACAGAGAAATGAACATTACAACTGTATTCTAGTACAGTAACAAAGAGTTTGTACTTCATTACTCCCCACTTCTGATTATTTACCATAAATATTTTTTTAAAACACTTTTAGTCGTCTGAGTTTTCTCTAATATTAACAACACTAAGGTATGTGCATAAATATGCAGCTGATTACCATAAGGAAATGTGTAAGAATAGATTTTTAAAAAATAAATCAATTAAGTGCTACATTCCCTAAAAAGCCTCTGGTTGTATATGAACAAATAATGACCTAAACTATTTGCATCTGTTTATCAAGCAGAAGTCAGATTTCACATGGAAAGCTGAACTGGAATTGCAGTTAGATGAAAACAATTAAATCATGCCCCATATATGTAGCATTCATCACACACAAAGCGTAGGAGAAGATGGATTAAGTGTTCACAGGAGCAAAAGGAAACAGGCTTCCTCTTGATCTGTATGTCACACATTCAGAAGAGGTGAGGGATGCAAGCAATTAACACTGTGTCATTGGTTACATTATCATAAATATTGCAAGGTGAGGGGTAATTTGTATGATTGATAGGAGTCTCTGACCAAAGACTCCTCCAAATATTAGTTTTTATATGGTTTCCTCTCCTAAAGGCTGGTGGTAGATAAACAACAAAACACTCCAAAAATATCTCAAATATCACTCAAGATTTCCTACCATTGTTAGAAACTTGACACTGGCATGAGATAACAAATGTTACTATAATATTTCACAATATTAACCAGAAGCCGGTACAGCTTTACCGCTTACCAAAAATAACACTGCCTTTAAAAGTATTCATGATGTAAGGTACTTATTGTGTAAGTGCCGTGGAGTGCCTCAAGGTCAGTATAGAGGAAGTGTCTTCACCCCAACAGATGGCTGCCACTTCCTGAGCCTGGTTTCCAAGTTTCTTCTTGTTGCACTGCCACCAAGTGCGTGGGGTTCTTGCAAAGAATGTTCTTTGATAGGAATCTAGCAAATGCTCACCAAATCACATATGGTAGCATTCAAAGGAACTTACTGATCCTAGTAGTGACTTATGAAATAAGTTAATTTTTGTTTGTTATTATGTTTTTGTTGCTGCAAGTGCTTTTTATGCAAATTTTGCAAAGCCATATGTGGAAGGAAACTGTGACCTAGGACAAGCTGATGGCATAAGATGTAAGTACAACTCCACCGGTTTCATATGCAAAAAAAATTATTGCGCTAGCTTACGTGGTTGCAGTGCTACTGGGATTTAAAAATAGTTACGCAAAACGGAGCGTGCCCGCTCCGACCGGCTTTAAAGGGTTAATGATCTCTGTGTACATGCTGCAAAACTGTGATTCCATACGTGAAAATTAACAGGTCATTACGATTCATGCTGAAGCTGTAAACTATAAAATAAGCCTGTTTCATAGAAATATAATCTTGGTCTCTATGTGTAAATGGTATAATCATATTCAATTGATTTCATCATTCAGTAGCACCTATATGTTCCACCTGTATTATTTGCCTAACACACACACACACATAGGGGTTTTTCATAATTACCAAGTGGGAAGCATTGTGGCCTTTCTGTGTTATGTTTGCATGTTTTCTCTGTGTCTAAGTAGATTCTCTGTGGGTATTGTCTCTCTCTTTGTTAGCCTTGCAACACACTAGCAATCTATCCAGGGTGTACCCCCATCTTTCGCCCGATGGCAGCCTGCTCCAACCACCCTGTTACTGTGGATAAATGGAAGAAAATGGATGGATGGATTTCATTCTTCTGTAGCACCCACATCACTAGTGACTGTCTTTTTAAAAATTGTCTAGGGCTGAGAACAGATATGACCTTGCCTGGAAGAAGCTGTTCACCCATTGTCAGATTTTATATTCAAGGTCTCTCCAGTGGTAGAAACAGGATCAATTGTATTCATGTCATTTCTGCTGACACTGGTGTCTTATCGTGGGTCAGGTCACTCACTCACTCAACCTATCATCACACACTACCACAGCCTATGTGGAAGCATTGCCTACATCTTCATCCAGACAATTCTGCTCTTGCCACTTACTTGTTTAACATAACCACCATAATCTTCTGCTTTATATAAAGTATTTCAGCACATATTTCTTTTTTTCCTCTCTAACATGAAGAAGACTCTACTACACCCACACAATTCAAAGTCAATGCTATCTCCTCTTTTAAGTATGAGTTTACAGGGCACACTTTATTTATAGTATCTATTCACATATGTCCAAATTCCACAAAAAAGTGGGCCCCAAAACAAGAGCGGCAATGATAATTTTGTTTGTGCCTACTTAATAATCAAGTAATTATTACATTAGCCTTCAAGACTATAGGGCATATCTAAGAGGAAGAGTTTAATAGTAAGTCACTGACCACAGCAGAGCAGCCAAGGCTCAAGAACAATTTTGCTGAGGGATGTGCCAGAAGACAGTAGTGGA
The DNA here is from genome assembly GCF_018398535.1 of Haplochromis burtoni. Lineage (NCBI taxonomy): Eukaryota > Metazoa > Chordata > Actinopteri > Cichliformes > Cichlidae > Haplochromis > Haplochromis burtoni. Next base: position 59,095 of record NW_024583611.1, read on the forward strand.
GCATCTGTTTGGGATAAATCCATTCTCTACAATAGACAGGGGAAAATCTGCTATAGGTTGTGTAATGATTCTAAGACACAACCTATTTCATGGCATGCATTTTTAATTTCTCTTTGCTATTTGGGCTGATTGGGACCTGATGAATGTAGAAACAACGAATTATCTTTTTACCTGATTTTGCTCTACAAGGTCCGGATATCCACATATGAGGACATTTGTTTTAAATTTCGAAAGAACCGTGGCACTATAATGTCCTCGTAAGAGATATCAGGCCCTTATAGAGCAAAATTTTGTATTGTAGTCTAGTCAACCAAAATGTGATGTCAACATATGTGGACGCCAGGGCCCTGTTTCAGGAAGCCGGTTTAGTGGAAAAACTGAGTAAGTATACCCTGAGTTAACGAAAACGCTGGTTTTTCGGTTTCACAAAGCGAGTTCAGCTGCAGCCTGAGTGAGTCACTATGACGACACACGCCGTGAAGCTAACCTGCCCCCTAGCAGGTTTAC
>NW_024583612.1:0-1328 GCF_018398535.1 Haplochromis burtoni
ACTGAAATGGTCTTGACATCATACAGTTTTGTATGTTAACTGAAAAAAAATTAGGTATTATTATTTTTCCAGTTGTGTAATAACTTTCAACATCTCTCTTACTGCAGTTACAAAAGAAATTAAAGCTCTACAACTCCATGACAAACCATCAGCTGTTGGAATGATCAAGGAGCCACTGGGGATGAATGGCATCACACTGAATATCGCCATCACAGGGGAAACTGGTTCTGGCAAATCCACCTTTGTTAATGCCTTCAGAGGTGTGAGTGATGATGATGAGGGAGCTGCTCCGACTGGTGTTACAGAATGCACCATGGAGGTTAAAGAATACTTCCATCCAAACTATCCAAATGTTAAATTCTGGGATCTTCCTGGAGTTGGTACCCCAAATTTTCCATCTGACACGTACCTGGAACGTGTTGGATTTGAGAAGTTTGACTTCTTCATCATCATCTCAGCTGTTCGGTTCAAAGAGAATGATGTGAAACTCGTGCAGGAGATTCAGAGGATGAAGAAAAAGTTCTACTTTGTTTTCTCAAAAACTGATGACGTTATAAATGCTGGGAGAAAAAAGAGAGACTTCAGTGAAGAGGAGACTCTGACAAAAATCAGAGACGACTGCGTTCAAGGTGAGCGACCTCGTTCAGATGCAAAATAACACAGGTCTGAAAAAAATTTCAGCTGCATGGGATATTTTTGTTAAATGTCATGTTTTTTATGGTGCTGAATCCAAAAATGATCTCCATGTCCCTCCATCACGTACAGTTTCTTTGCAAAACATGAGGAGCTTACATTAAAAAAGCATAACAGCGATGAAAAAAAATCAATGTTTTATTACAATTAATTATGCATAACTGTTCTGAGATTCATTAACAAAATTAACCTGTTGGGACATGATCATCTGATTTCTTCATACCGCCAAACACAACAACCCCCCCCCCTAATTTCTATTTGCAATTTGCATTAATTAATGTATGAAATCACTATTAGATGTTTTTTTGACTCAGGTATAGGATACCAGATTTCAGTTTAAAAAGGGACATTTTTACGTTTAATAAAAACTAAAAGCATTTTTGCAAGAAAACCTAATAAGATGGAATTTTTAAATTATTTTTCTCAGTTTCAGTGAGTAAAATTCTATAAGAAACAACCCAAATTTCTCTTTAGTTTTTTGGTTGCAGACCTGTGTGATTTGTACCTGAGGTCAGTTTCTGGATTTAATGATGGTAGTTTCAGCTGCAACTGGACAATAAAATAATTTAAATCTGCTTTGAGGAAGTTTTATTATACTGAACACTAACTGTGTGGCTGGAGGATGTACTGCTTCT
>NW_024583612.1:2214-3535 GCF_018398535.1 Haplochromis burtoni
GCTTTGGGGTCCTTAGGGACTAGTAAAGCGCTATATAAATACAGGCCATTTACCATTTATTTATTTTTTACTCGCAGTGTGTTCTGCGTCCTGATCTGCAGACCACTGTCGATCTCCGTGCCGTGCTCTTCTGTACAGTACAGAATCGCTATATCGATCACTTGCAGTGTGACTCTGAAGTGCTGCACTGTATGTTTGTAAGTTTTCTCCCCAACAAACACAACAATGTCGATGAAATGTTTTGCACCGTCAAAGGCACCTGCAGTAGCATCCGAAGGGCAGAGGGAGATGCTAAACATCGCACAAAAAGTTTGACTTCTGAACAGATGGTAGAAGTTACTGTATTTTGGTTTTTTTTTAACCATACTGCACACCGGATTATAAAGTGCATTAAACTTAAATTAAGCAATTATGCTTAAAGTTAAATTCATTAGTTCTAAAAGCTGTCATTATTATTTATAGCAAAACAACTACACTGTATGTTTATTTCTCAAATAAATGTTTGGGACTGAAAGCAGGTTTTGATCTTTGGTTTCATTCTATAATGGATTTTTTTTTTTAACGAAGGTTTGAACTTTGAGAGTTTAAACAAGAGAGAAAACTGTGAAACTGTTCATGCCTGTCTGAGAAAAGTGTATAAAGTGTGTAGTGACGGGTTTTACAGCCTTAAACATCTAAAATAATTGTAAAAAATAAAGTTGGCTACGTCTGAGATTTCACCTATCGCTGATTATTTTTAGAACATAACACCCGCGATAAACGAGGGACCGCTGTATACAAATACTGACTTTTGTTCGGAGGCGCGAGAGAAAATATTGACAAGTCAATGAACATCATCTAGAGATATACTCGGTAAATGCCCAAGACATCTTGAGAAATTTAAATCACTGCTTGATTCGTCGATTTGGTTGACTTTTTTGGAAAACCCGACCGTAAACAAGACAAGAATATCACACCGGAAACGAAGTGCCCTGCAGGAGTTTTCCCACCAGAAGTAGCACATGCTAAGGTGCACAGAGTCTATTAAGGTTCTTCTGCACTGATGTCATCTTTGAGTTCATATATTACTGTTGTCAGTGTTGTCAGACCGAAACACCAAAACAAAAAACAACCCAACCAGGGTGGGCGGTGGGGGAAACAGGATGAAGGGCTCGAAACAAACCAAACAAGGAGCCAGAACCAAAAAGAAGTGCAAACACCGGAGCCCGGAAAGCAACATAACAAAACACAGGCTCACAACAGGCGCAGGCGGCCAGGAAAAACAGTTCACACAAAGGTCAGGGGGGCGGCCCGGAGGCTGACGACCCAAGAGCCCAGAAAA
>NW_024583612.1:4861-6592 GCF_018398535.1 Haplochromis burtoni
AGGGCAGACACAGACACTGACTGGACACGGGGATATAGCAACTAAGGATACACAGAGACGCGAACTAGACAAGGGAATACAGCTGACAGGGGAGACAGAGCAACTAGAAAAGACAGAGACATAAACCATAAGACAGAACTCAAAGAAACCAAAGACTAGAAATTATAATTAATATAATAAACTCAAAAACCATGGGTCAACGACCCAGGCATCCTAACAGACATGGGAAAATCAAGAGATATCAACCAAAACACCAGAAAAAGAACTGTGGAGCTCCATAAGTGTGGCTCAGTTTGAATACAATTTGGTACCATTTGCAATGGACTACCTGCACAATCACTTCTGCATTCTATGTAGTCCTGCCCCAGTGCTTCCGGTGTGGTTAAACCATGGCGACGTTCTACACTCGCTGCCTACAAGAGCTCCCAAAATTGAACATCACTGATGATCATCGGATTTGCAGAGTGACGACTACCCCCGCCAGCAAATTAGATAAAGGATTTAAGTTATATGCTGCATCATATATACACAACTACAAAGGTAAGAAAACCTAAATTAACCGACAAAGAGGGGGTTCAACTTTATAGCCATTCCACTCAAAAAGTGTTGGTACAGCACCTTTAATAAGCCGCCTTCGACCATCGAGGGTTGTTGGCTCTATGAGTTGATCACTGGCAAAGTGTCTGCAGCAGACTCTGATGTGAGAGGTAATCGTGAAATGATCCCGGCTTATGTTTACCAGCCATTGTCTTCTCAAATCGGAATGGGTCGGAAAGCAATGAAAACTTAGTATGCCGTTAAATTTGGCTGAAGCCGAACAAAATGGGACACAGCAATGCTCGGAGTATTTCTTCTCCTGCTTTTGAAAATGTTCTGTTTTAAATACTTTCCTTTTTATACTCATTCTGAAGCGACATTAGCATAGCTACCAACAGATAAACAAACATACCGGAAACGCCCAAGCGGTAGTATTTGGAAACGGAAATACGTCACATGCCCTAGTGCAAGTAGTCCATTAAGAAATACAGACAGTTTCTCTCTTTACTCTTAAAGTTAACAAATATGTTTTTTTTTTATATTTACCAACCTAAAATAAATAAAGTCTGATTTGATGTTACAATTAAAAAAGTGTTTTTGATCTGAAGAGTTTGTAAATATCTGGTTTCAACTGTATATTTGATGATTGTGAGCACAAAGAGGGAGAGAGAGGAACAGAGAGAGAGAGAGAGACAGAGAGAGAGGAACACAGAGGGAGATGGAGAATGAGGACAGAACAGAGATGGAACAAGAGCAGGTGAGACACACGTTAGTCAAATGGTTGTTTACCAAAAGTATCACCGTATCATAGGTACTCATGTATCTCCCCATATGGAAAAGAAATAGTAAAAACTTATATGACTTACTCATGAAAGTGGCCACTTTCTCATTACTTTCATATATTGTTTTAGTAAGTATCCAAAACATACAAGTTTCATTATATAATTCTTCAAGGTATCTTATATCTGTTTTCACTCGTGTATGCTTTTCATACAAGTTTCACACAAAACAGATACAAACTTTATAAGATTTATATATATCTTTTCCATATGGGTTGTACCTAGTGTTTCTTTTTAGGTTAAATAATTATATAAACTATTCTCAATCTAAATATTGTACTTTGGTAGAATTAAAAAAATAAGTGTAGTGCAGGTCTATGATGATTTTTAGTGCTACTATCATCTAGTTCTGATT
>NW_024583612.1:7582-9184 GCF_018398535.1 Haplochromis burtoni
GATTGTATTGCTGCTGTGTTTAGGATCATTGTCCTGTTGATCAGTTAGCAGTACCTTGCTGCTGCTTACCTTAGTAAATCCTGAGGAAGGAGAACTGAGAAAATGTTTTTCTCATGACTGTAACTGTGGCCTGTGTGAAAACACACCGATCAGATCATTGGCTGCTGCTTTAAATCCAAACTGTGACAGGCATCATAGTTTTAGGTTTCCAACATTTCCTGTAACTTCACACAGCATCTCAACTCAGACTGTTTTTACACACTGTGTGCTGGTGTGAGCTCGGATCATTTTCTTTCCAGCCTAACAAACATTTTGTTTTTTAACTTTTCAATTCAGAGTTAAAAATGTCAACCACAGATTTATTTTAAGCCCATTTCAATCCAATGAAAATATTTCAGTCCTCTGAGACAGAAAAAAACGAAATATTAAGAAATTAATTATGACTCTCCATAATTTGGCTCCAGCTTGTATTGAAGATATTTTATTTTTGTTTGTGTAATTATTTAATTATGCCATTTTAGGCCAGTTGTGTGTATAATGTTAGATTGTGATAGTTACATTTCATGCCTCTCAAATCACAAAAGTAAATTTTGTCCTCTTTTGCTGTTTCAGACTTTACATACAAGCACAGACGACCAGTTTGGATTTGCATCAGTTACAGAAGAAATTAATGAAGCTGTGCTGAAGAATGACCAACCAGCAGCTGCTGCAAAGATCAATGAGTTAATGGTGAAGGAGAAAAACATCACATTAAATATTGCCATCACAGGAGAATCTGGGGCTGGTAAATCCACCTTTGTTAATGCCCTCAGAGGACTATGTGATGATGATGAGGGAGCTGCTCCTACTGGTGTTACAGAATCCTCAATGGATCCTAAACCACACTTCCATCCAGACTATCCCAATGTTATCTTATGGGATCTTCCTGGAATTGGCACCTTGAAGTATCCAGCTGACTCATACCTGAGGTATGTTGGATTTGAGAAGTATGACTTCTTCATCATCATTGCGGCTGCTCGGTTCAAAGAGAATGATGTGAAACTCGCTCAGGAGATTCAGAGGATGAAGAAAAAGTTCTACTTTGTTCGCTCAAAGATTGACAACGATATAAATGCTGAGAGAAGAAAGAGAGACTTCAGTGCAGAGAGGACTCTGACAGAGATCAGAGACGACTGCGTTAAAGGTGAGTGTTCAGTGATCATTTATCCCAGTGTGAGATTAATTTCTGGATGTATTCTTTAAAAATGTGTGAATGTAATAACCTTTATTTTCTATTGTGTGCATCATCGCATACTCAAAATACAAAAATTACTAATTAATTTGATTCTCAGTATTTACTGAGAGGAAGCTGGATGAACCTTATACACTTGAAACATCACAAAGTTATTTAGATCTCTCCTTCTGGAGCTGATTGTTCTGCAGCTGCTGGAAAGGTCAGGCTTTTTTTGGACAGTTGAACTTTGTCCAAATAAATCTGAACACTGATCACTCATTAAATGCACTGCTACTGTCTCTTTCAGTCTGATACCAAAATTTAGGATGAGAACAGATTTTTAATTTCCTTGTTCATTTTAGACTGACAAGGTCAAATTATCAATCCAA
>NW_024583612.1:10905-19697 GCF_018398535.1 Haplochromis burtoni
ACACACACACATATATATATTAGCGCTGTCAGCGTTAATCTTGTTAAAATGACATTAATGCCATAACCACATTAATGCGGCAAATCTCCGTTAGCGAGTTTTCGGGGATTGCCCCCGTGTGTGGGGCTGGACTGTGCTAACGCATTGACGCTGTGAAGCCCACGGGGCGATCCGCTACAATTTTGCTTCATAATAATCTTCCATAGAAAATATCCTGATCATTCCCATGACAAACAGCAGCAGATAGGATCCAAGATTAATCAAAAGAAACGATTTTTACAAATAAAATAATCTTTAAAACCCAATAAGTGCAAATTAAATAACTAATGCAGTGTAAGTGTAACCCAAAAATAATATGTTTAACCCTTCATAACTCTGTGGAGTCAGAGGAGTCAATGAATCCACTGATAGGAAAGCCTAGTTTTAGACCATTTATTATTTCATACTTAATCTTCACACTGTGTGTTTCTTCTGTGACGCAGGACTCAGAGGATTAGGCATCGAGTCTCCACAGGTCTTCCTGGTGTCCAGCTTTGAGCTCCACCTGTACCACTTCTCTCTCTTACATGAGACCTTAGACAGAGACCTTCCTGCACACAAGAGAGATGCTCTGCTGTGTGCCACGCCCAACATCAACCCAGAGATCATCAGGAAGAAGAAACAAGCTCTGAAGTCCAAAATAAAATACTGGGCTACTCTGTCTGCAGCTGGAGCAGCTGTTCCAGTTCCTGGTCTTTCTAATGTTGTTGATGATGTTTTGCTGGTTGGTGTTGTCACAGATTATGTTCATGCATTCGGTCTCGATATCCCGTCTCTGAAGAGACTTTCTGCCAGAACAGGTGTGCCATATGCTGATCTGTGTGCTGTCATCATTTCACCACTTGCTGCAGCAAACATAACTACAGAGCTCCTCCTGAAGGTGATAGCCCAACTTGAGTCCGTAGCTGCATTAATTGCGGCAGAGAAAGTATTCAGATGGATTCCATTTATTGGAATTCCAATAGCCATGGGTCTCTCTAGTACCAAAACTTACAAAATTCTGAATTTGATCCTTGATAAGCTCACTGAAGATGCTCAGAGGGTGTTTAAAAAAGTTTTAGTCTGAACACATCAGTGTGAATTTGTAAATTAAAGATGAATGAAACTTAAAAAAGTTCAAATGAAATTAATTAAAATCATTAAATACAAATATATTGAAACCAAATCATGTTGCAGCTGCACATTTGAGCCATTATCCTACTATAGCTGATAAATGTATCAGAGGCCTCAGCAGGTCTCATTTCTTCTCATCACATCAATACAGGAACAAATGTGATGTTATTATTCAGATATAAACTGCGTAGAAGAGCTACTGAAGTTTTTGTGTGAGCTGGCCATCTGAGCTGCATTTCCTTGACCAAGGGCTGCATCTCCACAACTTCTTTCCTCCTGAGAGAGAATGTGATGTCCATCTTTTGGGTGATGAGTGCCATGTTCTTATCCCTCTTCTTCATTTCATCTTCCAAAATGCATCTTTCATTTTCAAGAGACTCATCATTGTAGTTTTCTGGGGCATCAGGGATAAAGTTGACTTCACCTCGCTTTGGTTTCTTTAAGGAAAATCTATTTGAGCCACTGTCATCTTCTTCCCCTCTTCTTTTTCGATTGACTGCAACTTCACTACATCCAGCTTGACTTAGCTTGGAACGGTAGTTGCCAAGCTTGAACTTAATGCTTGTTGCCCAACCATCATATCCTGTGCCATTGCCAGGCTCTTTGAGGCAGGGATGTTTGGAAACTAGCTCCTGTGCAACAGATGTTATTTCATTCTTGTCAGGGTACGCTTTGATTGCAAACATTTCTTGTGCCAGCTTGTGTAGAATTTCCATCTTGATGTCTCTTGTTACACTTAAATTTGCCCCTGCTTTCTCATATACCTCATTGCCCTTGCGAAGTTTTAACGCTACATCATAGGAAAAGGTTGGGATAGGAAATGGATTTGGCCACTGTGAAGTGCTACGCATGTAGGTCTTTGTGGATGAGGATGGGCTGAAAGAAGATGCTGAACTCACACTGGCTGTATCAGTAGATGAGATAGCGCTATGATCAGATGGAGTCTGTGGTGGCGAGGCTGATGCATTTTCCTCCCAAATGAGGTGCAACACTGCCCGTCCAGCAGGTAGCTCCTTAATATCCATCAGGTTGCAAAGTGCGTTCCCAAAATCTGGGTCTTCATATTGTATTGCAAAGTCACCTTCAAGTCCAAGCTTTGCTTGTAGTTCATCTTGAAGCTGCTTCACAGATTCTGGAACAGTGGACAGTTGGATTTTTCTGATAAGTTTTGGACTGACGTGGACTCGCAGTAACAGGCCTGTGAAGACAAACCAAAAAAGGGCGCAATCCTAAATAATTGACAAATTCAAAGTAATCAACTGAAAACTATTTAAGAATAATACATACCATCACTTTCAATGCAGGAGGCACGTAACAGGTGTCACCATCAGTTGTCCATCTACGCAGTATTCAGCTAAAGGGTGGTAATCATTCAAATCTTCTGGGTCAAGTATTTCCAGATCTTTGTAGCTGCTGTCAAGCCGATATGATCTGTAGTGTTCCATAAACCAAGAGGAGAGCTTTGTAGCAACAAATGACACTTTCCCAGAGTCTACCAAAATGTTCAGTATCTTGTAGAATTCAGGTAGTCCACTCAGTTGTCCTGATGAAATGATCATGCCTTTAACATACTGGGTCCCATACAGATAAACACATTTAGCAAATGACACAGCTTTTACCTGTGGATATTTCAGTTTCAAGCACTTCTGAAGATTTTCATTCAAGAAACAGATGTCAACTGTGTCAATATTATCAACATGCAGACTTGGTTTAAAAAGACTGTGACCATCTAAGAAGTATGCCATCATTTGTTGATGCTTTGAAGAAAGTGTTAGTAGTATATTCTTAAAGCATTGGACATCATGCACAGTTTTCTTGAAAAAGTTGTGCTTAGATTCAAATCGAATAGTCCACAAATCAACTAAGGGACCAAAACAACGCACAAGATGACTATAATGTTCAATATAGTGGTGTTTTGGCTTCAAATTAAAATCAGGAAAAGTCTCTATCAGTAGTCGTCGATGATCCAATATTTTGGTGTCCAAGTATGACAATATTTCTTCTGATAGAGTTGTTGAGACAACAATCTCAACAAGCTCCTTAAGGTCCATCAATACTTCCCATGATGGCTCATGTTCTGGTATACGGGTCCCAATGATAAAAGGCAGCAAACGCAAAAGTGTCCAGTTTTCATGTCCATTGCCACTCACTCTTCCTGTTCCAAAACTGGCTTTTGTAATTTGTTGTGGCTTGTTGAGCTTATCAGAGAATTTATATGGAAATGATTTTATACGTTTGTTTAGTCCTTCAAATGTAATAAAACCCTTTCTGATTAAATCTTGAAGACACAAACACAATTCCACAGGGACAACACCTTCAAAGAAATCATGTAATATATCTGGAGGAAATCCAGTGACTGGATGAAAATAGGACAACGCACTTAAGGCACAGGAACCTTTGACACCACACACACTTTGTCTTTGACCATCCTCAAGCTCTTCTAGAAAAATGTTATGCTGTTCCACAGTTCTTAATGGAAATTCTGTAGGATCAAGAGCTGCAATCTGATGTTTATCAATACTACAAAATCGACAAAATTTGTCGACATTAAAGGACTCCAAAAAGCCTGCAAGGCTGTGAGCCCCAAGGTTATCTGCACAGACACAAAATACAGTTCCCTTTAAAAAACTATTTAAAGATTCAACATACACCCCTGTGCTTTCAAGACATTTTAAATCCTCAATGAGTGGATAAAGAAAAGCATCATACCCAAACTGTTTAACGTCTACACTTTTACCAAGAAGAGCAAGCTGTATTGAGTGTAATGTAGAACGAAACCTTGCAGATAAGTTGAGTACAACCCAATAGACAGCAGTTATTTTATGAATTTTTCGAGATGTTCCTAAAGGGTTGCATATTTCAAAGTCGTCAATATACAAAGCTAAACTAATGCAAGTATCTTGCAATCCTAAAAGCTTGTTGTTTTTGAAATACTGCCCATCTCTAAATGATCTGTAACCTTCACTAATTTCTTTATCAAATGCTAACTTTTCAAAGAAACTTTTCTCTTTCAATAAGTTCTCCAAGACCTGGTTTACTGAGACATAAACAAATGTATTTCTAGTTCTCGCTTTGTAGATGTACTCTGTAGGCTCAATTACATGAAAATTATTCTTGAAATAAATATTTCTCTTGTAATCAGTAGATAATGCACCTTTTGGTTCTGTTGAGATAATTAATGGGTTGGTTTTGAAAAGTGCATCATTTATATTTTTAATTACATCATCATCTGCCTCAATGTTCTGTTCAGCAAGCACCTCTTTGATTCTTTGAAATGAATGAACCTGAGAAAATTTTAAAATGTCACTAATTTCCTCAATAATTCTCTGCAAAGCACTTTTAGAAACATGTAACAAAGTTTGCATGCATAGAAAAAGTCTAGCTATTTTATGTTCAAGACATTGGTAATCTACAAACTCATTGTCCTCTTTATCACTTGATGCTACACCTGAACCACTTGGTAATGTCTCTGGCTCCTGAGAGGTATTTAAGGATTTATCAGGGGAGCTACTTTCACTAGGACATGCATTTGCATGAGAAATCAGTCTAATACAGTTTTTTATATCTTTTGAGTTTTTGTGCTTTCTGCTTGTGTGTGACGTAAAGGTTGATAAATTGTTGGTAGCATAGTCACATTTTTGGAAAGGACAGGATACAGTCTGATTTTTTTTAAGTGCCTTAAAATATGTGAAATAAATGTATGCTGTGAGCAGTTTTCCTTAAATTCACAAAAATCACAAAAAAATGTTGAGATCTCCTGCCTTTTCTTAGCCCTGTTGTGTGATCTGCTGAGGTGAGACTTCAATGCCCCTCGTGTCCTAAACGAACAGACGCAGTCACTGTAAACACAGGGCAAATGAAATCCTCTTCTATGTCGTAGCTGGTGATGTCTTAAGAGTACTTCTTGGCTTGAACAGACAAAAGAGCAGAACTGGCACTGCATACAAAAGCTATAATGAGAAGAGAGGAGAGGACAGTGTCAACAATTCAAAAGAAACCTGAATTAATCTCAAATTACCAAAGTTACATTACCTGATAATGTGTTTGGGGCGGGGGGAGGCACTCCTGTTCTGATTCCTCTCCTTACCAACTCCTCATCAGTCCCTCATAAATCAGGACAAGCAGTGGTCTGGAGTTGGCTTTTAATTCTCTAAATAAATAAAAATAGCAATTAGTTTTAAAATAAAATACCAGCTTCCTGACATTACTTAAGAATTTTTTTCTCCTGTCCTAATTTTTTTGGCTCACTAAAGTGAGCTGATTCTGCCTTGTAAAATGCCATGTAAAACAGTAAAACAAATAATTTACAAAACATACATTACATCAAATGTTTAATTTATTTAATTTATTATTAACAAATTGTATTCTACATGGAATGCACCAACAGTATACTGGGATGTATTATGTAAGCCAAGGATAATTTTGTGTGATTGGTTTTACAACTTAGAATGACAAACATTGGATTGAGAGTATGAGTGGGATAAAACTCCTGAAGCATCTGTTTAAATTATCAGTGCATTTATTAATGGTGCTCCATAAATAAACCAAAACAATGTTGTTTTGTGCATAACAAAAAGCTCACAATTGTGCAGTCAAAATGTAAAATAAAAGACGCTGAGCATAATAACAAAGACAGATTTTGCAGCTGCTCTGTTCCCAGGTTCTACTGCGCAACTGACAGCCTGGAGTTTGAAATCCTCTTTGTAACCGTGTCTCTTACAGGTGCCATTTATGGTCCTTATACACATAATATGGTAATATTACGTTGAAGCAGAGTACGTATCACTCTGCGAGGCTCCTCGGTAGCCGTAATGCTCCAACAATCCATCAAGCAGTGCAGCTTCATAGCTTACCAAAGTCGTACCAAAACATTTTTTGACATATTTTTTTAAGCTGTGTACCACATAAAATTGGTTCGAGGTCAGCAAGCACAACCAGAATTCATACATAAGGCGCACTGTCGATTTTTGAGATGAAAGGATTTTAGGCCGTGCGTCAACGCGTTAGCCCGGTTAGCTCATGTTATGGTTCAAAATATTGGGGATGGAGACAAGAGAAAAAACCACAATAACAACACTGGTCCGGCCGGGTTAAGTCAAACGATGATTTTAATGAACACACGCGTGGGAGATGGACACTGTATGCAGACAGCCTCAGATCTCAAAATGGTGGAGCATTGCTCAAACTCTTATAGCCTCTGGTTCTCCCACCTTATCATAAAAGCCTAAACATTCACATGCTTTTCTCTCACACGGCGCCTAAGCTACGACCTTGGCTCCCCGTTTATCTGCTCCTGCTGAGATGGGGCAGAAAACTCCAGCATGCTCTGTTCTCTTCTAATCAGACAAATAAGGCGATGACTTTCTGCAAACAGTATTTCTTATAACATCATAAAACAATATCATTCATCCACAATAAATCAGCAGTCTAATGTAATGCAAATCAGTTTAAAATGCAGTTGTTATCAGCTTCTTCTAATTCAGGAGAATAATGCAAACTAAAACTACATAATAATTCACAATCTTTAATTAGGGGTATAACATGGCATAAAATAATATTATAATCTAACAATTCCCCCTGATGAGGTCATTAGAATAATGACCTCACCAACACCCTTCAATTTAGTGTGGCCGGGTTCATCTCTTCTTGCATCCTAGGCGTCCTCTTGTCCCCCTTGACGGGGACCATATGTAAGATGACCTCTGTGTTACGCAGTTCAGATGCAAGAAAGTTAGATTTACACACAACTAGCAGGTACAGATGACACTCCCATCACCTTCTCCCACAGCTTTATTTTGGTGTTCCAGTTTCACCTTTATCCCACCTCTTCAATCGTACTTAGACTAGAACCTCTGTCAAGGAGCTTTTAACCTTTATTTTATTGCTGCAGCTACCAGTGTCTGTCCAGTTGGGTGATTCTCAGCTTCTTTCTTCGACCTCCGGGGTTAGACCACCCTTTAGTCATTGCACAGTTCTGGGGATTATTCTGCCCCGATTTCAAACAAGGATCTGTGTGTTTTGGGTCACCGCCGTGTCCCCCTTTTTGCCAAGAGCCTCTCGAACCTCGTTGGTCTGGTGTTCCTGGTTTTCGCCAACCCCTTCATGGTTATTGCTGTGTTTGTGGGATCCATGTTCTCCAGGAGCCCAAACGCCATGACACTTGACCCAGTTGCTGTCTCGGCAGTCCCTACATCTGTCTCTGCTGTGAAGGGTCCTCACATCTCCGTGCCCGTCTGGTGTCTGTTCCTTTCTCTGCAAGAGACAGAAAACCAAAACACCTCTCTCCCTAGCCTTGATAATCTAATATTGTTATCTCTGACTTCTATGATTCAAATTTGGTTTAAAATCATTAGATGTCCCAGGACTTATTCTAATCATATCCTATGTGTGTGTAAGCGTGTCTGCATTTAGCCCTCTGCACTCAAAGTCAATACCTGCAATATATCAGTCCGGACCATCACGCCGAACGAAGCTTATGACCTTCAAAAGACCAAGTGCCAACTCATCATAAGCACAATTGCAAGATGTATCTGAAACTTATTAATGTTGTCTAATTAATTCAGTTCATTTCAATGATTAATGCTTAAACATGGAAATAATGATATATAATATTATGCTTCTCACTGATTCTCTACAAAAGACCGTAAACTTCTCGGGCCACCTATTAGCTTAAGCTTTACCATTCCTAAGTTATTAAAGACACAAATGAAGTTATAAAAATGTTCAAAAATCCTTGTTTGATGTTGAAACACCAACTTCCCCCCCTTTTTTGACACATTCCAATGTGTCAAATCAACAGAACTAGAACATTAAAAGAAAAGGTGAGGCAGGCACCACGTTACCCAGAATATTAAGTTGATCTGCGTGCAATGTTCTGACTCAAGTATTTTTAATATTTTAATGAATATCGTCTAATTAACTGCCACTACTTATACCTAGCAAAAGACATAATTGAATAAAAATCACAAAGAATAACATGATTATCAGTGGTGTGTAAGCGCGTGCGCCCTCCATTTGCTCGCAAGTCACTCCACAATCCATAGATCAGTCAAGACATCGCGCTGACTGTAGCTTTTGACCCTTATTACTTGAGCGCAACTCTATAATGAGCAACAAACTGCAATATGTATAAAATAATCATGGTTACCCCTGCAAAGAAAAATTATACAATATCCTAACACTTGTAAATAAGAAGATAATCGAGGTTATAACAATCACTGGACACAAATGTTAGTATAATACTCAAAAGCTTCTAATAAATGATCGTCAATGCAATGCTTAGTTGCATGATTCTCATGTTAAAATAACAGTAAAACACCCCCTTTTTCCCGTTTAACTTGACACATAAACGTTTATAGATGGCTCTCTTAAATTTGACTTTCCCCTGGTTTCTCCTTCACTGACCACAGCAGGGGAAACTCTGCTATGATCAGCCATGAATGCAGCTCACCTGATTCATCACTGAGCTCCACCATCACTGGCGTCTGACAGGGTGGCGCTGCAACTCTTCCTTTAATGTGTCTATTTTCAATCTGTTAATTAGAGTGCTTAAACATGAAGCAGACTACGTCCACAACAAGTAATACAGCTGTAAATGTGGCCAATTATCAATCTATTACCAATCAATAACAACAGATAGC
>NW_024583612.1:47843-59472 GCF_018398535.1 Haplochromis burtoni
TTTTATTTTATGCATGCTTTCAGTCAACCACTCACCCAGAAGATCTCCAATCCCAGAAAACTCCTTCTCCTCATTTGATGAGTCCATCCTCCTTCCATGCCCTGGTAACTGGTCCATCCAGAGCCAGATCATCTCGAAATATACATACAACAAGCCAAACCACACCTTGGTCACACCAACCTTTTTCCGCCCTGAAGATGTTCAACGCCATGTTAGTCTGGACTGTCAAAGGTGACTTTAACGCTGACTGTCCTGACAATCCATTTTATAACGTTTCCTGGTCAGATTTTCCAATCTCTGCACCAGGGTTTTAATCGTTTTGCCATTTTCATTTGTTTTTTATTTTTATTTAGTTTCGACTCTAGATTTTCAATTTTTACCAGTTGTAATTAGTTTTTACCAATTCTTTGCTAGTTTAGTGTAGTTTTTATTTTCTGAAAATCCTTAGTTTCAGTTTAGTTTTGATTAGCGCCAGTTATAGTTTTAGTTGTGTTTTGCAAAAATTAAGTGTAACAAAATCCCAGCTCCATCATATCAGTCATGCTCTTCTGCTTATCCTTGGGTATTGAGACTATTAACTCTTTCAGCACCAGGTGCTCCTAATTTTGGTTCAAGTGAATTGATAAACTTTTTGAAGGCGATTGACTCACACATTTATTTAGATGTCCCAGTCCTGTTGTCTCGGGATGCATCACGCTGCCTTATCTGGGGTTAGCTGTTTTCTGGGGATGAGGGTTGAGTGGGGGAGCTCTTCAAGGAGGGGGAGTGTGCTCCCCCTGATGAGCTCTTCAAGGTAAGCTAGGTTAACCTTCTTGTGTGAGCTTTTCAAGTGCACTTCAAGGTTTGTGGGATTTTTAGTTTTATAAATGTCCCTCATAACCTCCTGATGCCCCAGTAATTCATTTTTGCACACTAGTACACATTTAGTTTTTGCTTGTAGCTCTCCTACTCTACTTGCCACTCATCCAAGTCCTGATGTTTCTTAGAGAGGACAACAGTACCTTTAAAATTATATCCCATGTGTGTGGGGGTGTGGCCTTGCCAATCGTTTTTTCCCTCCTTTTCAAAATGGCTGGCATGCCCACAAGCACATTTTATGGAAGAAAGAAAGATAAGCTTGATATTTACTTTTAAAATGTTTTGTTAAACTCAGACATTGATTAATTTTCTAAAATAAACATCTAGTAAATAATTTGAGGGGTCTTTAAGAATTAGGCTTATCACAGAGAACATGACTAATTTATTAATGTGTACTCTAGTGCACGTCGGGACTTTGTACTTATATTTATTTCACTTTTTCCTAGTAGACAACTCTTTGACAAAGGCAGAGAGAATTCTTAACAGAATAATTGAGCGAGATTCAAACATAGATTTTTCAGAAGATGAGAGTCATGTGAGCCAGATAGGAGAGGGTGAGAACCCAGGAGGAGCCACACAAAGATTCATCAGATGCAGTGGCAGGTGTAATAGAGAAAAACACGGGCACCTATCTGTCGTCTGATCTTCAAGAACCAAATTAGGAAATCTGGATTTGATTTTGAGAAAATAATTGGTAAAATGCAGAAATGTTTTCCACTAAAGTAAAAATAAGAGTCGCTATTATAGATGATCCATGGCCCTAATTGTTTCTACAAGATCACGATCGTTGCTAAAGTTATCAGTGATCTCAATTGCGAAAAGATTCCCAGTATCTGGAGTTCAAGCTCCTCTTGCTGAGAAACCAGGGACAAACATGTGACAAGACCTGAATAATACCTAGTAATGAAGAGTTCTCTCCAAAATCAAGAAAAGAGCCAATTGACAAGGTCACTCACTTGGAAATGGTTAACAGTCCAAGGCATTTCAATTGATAGAGTAGGTTGGGTGCAACAAAAACATGATGTGAGATGGGGAGAGTGCCAAATGTTCCTTTGTGTCTCCAAATAAAAATCAGTACTTCCTCAGATATCACTAAATGAATTGACTTTTGTGAAATAGAAAGCAGTGCACATGATCTACTTTTTGATAAATATAAAAAGTTTATCCGCTATGACAATGTCAGTGGACATTTCTGTTTCCTAATAGCTCTGAATGTTTTAGTTCGACATTGTATAATGACTCCTTCACATGCAATTAAATTAAAAATTATAACAATTTTTATGTACTCACTTGATTTATCTTAAAAAAGAAAAAAAGAAAAAACGAAAATACTTTTCCCTTTTTTCTCTTTTCTTCCTCCTGGGTCTCAAGGAGGACATTATGTCTCTCTCCACTACAAGACTCTTGCTATATCTAAAAACAGTCCTATTAAAAATCCTAATTGGACTCTGGCGCTTTCCCCGACTTTCCTGAGATGATTCTGCGCGTGGACGGAGCAGCACCACAGACGACTCGACTAACGTAGCGCCTTACTTGAGCTATTGCAGGGCGCGCACACATCAATGAAACTAAACACATTTTACTAAAATCCATTACTTTTAGTGCTAGTTTTGTGAACATTCATTACAGTTTTAGTTAGTTTTCCTTTTTTTTGTTTATTTCCGTTAAGCAAATCGTTTTTCCACTTCTAGTTTTCGTTAGTTTCATTTATTTTCTTTAATAATAATAATCCTCTGCTCTGCACACTGGAATAAACATAATCAACATGATCAACATTTACTGCGTGTCTATTCACCTATCTTATCATGTCAAATGCTCCATCCTTATGTGGTTTTCGACATTATGTTTATCTAAACCTCCACTTTGTCTCTAAATGTTTAAGAATTTTTTCAAGTTCAGGGTCAAATTTTGAGAATTTGACCATAAGTGAAAGTTATGGCGATTATCACCCCCTTTGGGGCTTACCTTTCCCAGTTTTGATGATATTCCTCTCTATTCTTTGCAAGTACCTCCTTTTTCGGTGCGAGAAACTGTTGGTGTGGTCCAAGCGGGTGCTGAAAAAACAAAAGCTCAGGACAGAACAGTCACCAGTCATGTACTTCATTACAAAATTAAGCATATATGAACCTTCATATTGATCCTCTGAGTGTAATGGTTACATTTTAATTTAAACTTCTCAAAGCTAAACACAATATTTTACTTTATCTTGCTCTTGTTCTTGTGCAGCAGCACCCTCACACCACCTATCGGTTCTTCTTACGTTTTAAATTGCTGACTATTTCAAAAGCACCCAAAAGGCGGGGACCAGTGTTTATCATTACATATCTCTATTTTGAGTTTGAGCAAGTCTTATCATTCCCTGATTATTCATAAACCTCAGTGCAGGTTTTTTTTTTATTTTTAATTTTTAACCCATAAATTAATTGACTCTTTACAGTGAGCCGCCATGGTTAAAATAACCTGTTCAGTCATGAGTGAATAACGACCTTTTCTTCACTTTAACATTTACATTCCCAACCATTTTATAATGTACATTAATCGAAAACACAGCTACTAAACACAATTTTCTTAATGCAAACATCAGTAACTCAAAATTAGCAACCAAAGGGTTACAGTCTGCAGTTCACACCTCTGTGAACGCTAGCAGCCTCCCCCTTTAGTCTCTGTCATCTTCTGTTCTTGACAAAAACAAACAAACAAGACAAAACACTCTTCACGCTGGGAATTTCGACATTCTATCCTAATCGCCGTTTTTTTTTTTTTTTTTTTTTTTTTTTTTTTTTTTTTTTTTTTTTTTTTTTTTTTTTTTTTTTTTTTTTTTTTTTTTTTTTTTTTTTTTTTTTTTTTTTTTTTTTGCCAGTATCGTCATTACTTTATCCATCACACGTCCAGTCAATGCATACATCCACACACATTCATACACAGATTGCTGATAATGGGTCTCACGCGCAACCTATCTCGAGCCTCCATCACCAGCAAGATGACGTCATCATTTTAAAGGAAACAGTTCCTTTTGTTTTTTCTTGGACTGGATTGACTCGCTGCAATCCTTTTAGGCTCAGGACTTCTCATTCGATCAGTGTCCCATATAAGTGAATTTCTCCCCAGCCCATTATAATCATGGAGAAAAACACTTTGCGACTGTTTTCAGTAAGAATATTTTATAGCGCTTTAAAGTTCAATCTCTCAGGCCTGGATTAAGGAGCCGATTTGTTAAATCAGGAACTCACAAAATACCAAAATATCACCACCGGTGGATCACACCTCTCAGATGTTCTTATCTCAGTGCACTGTAACAAAGCAAAAACAAACGTAACCAATTAAAATACTCATATAATAACAATACTGGGGCCCATTGCAAACATGTCCAAGTCATAAAACATCTTTCTCTCTCTTAGAGAAGAAAACAATCCAAACCTCACTGATAAAATCACCTAGTGTCAAACAAAACCAAGTCAACCAAAATTCAACCAAAAAGTTTTCTCCCTCACCGGGACATATTGTGCATAGATGACAGGTACCGTAACTCCTTTTCTTTTGCACTACAAAAACATGTTGATTGCCTTGATCAATAGTGGACACTGGTTCACACAAACGCTTTGCTTTGGCAGAAACTTAAACACGCAGATCTAAATCAACACAACCTTTTCATATTTTCTCCAAATAAACTCACACCGTTCATTCCATCATTTTCACTCTGTAGCCACTGCTCCTTGTTAGCTGTGTGAAGCACAGTAAACAATTCAGTGGAGGCCTTGAGCCATAAACAGACATCACACACAGACATGTTTTCATACCAAAACTGCATAGACCCTGTCCCCTAAATCTACAAATGCCCTTGTGACATGAAATCCATTTAACCAATAAATAATCATGGGTTCTTGTTGTTGTAACCGACTCTGTATTTGAATGTTTGTGTGCAGCATTTGTTAGTAAAGCATTCTTCATTGCATCAGCCGTGTGTGTATCACTTCTCAGTGAATTGAATCAGCATTTCAATTTGTGCTGTGTGTGTCATTCTCACCATCCGTCGTAATTCTAGTTTCTACTGAAGTGGCAGTAGATGTGTGTGTTGTGTGGGTGTTTGTGTTCATCACTTTCCTGTTCTGGTGTTCTGGGTAAACCACGGCCTTAGAAGCTGCCCTGGGGTCCTGCCCTCCTCCATTTCAGTCTGTTTGCGTCCATTGGTGATGCTGCTCTAAAGTTCTGTCCATACTGGTTCTGGCCCCGATTGAGGCAGCTACCTTTTCTCCAGTATCCTGCATCTTCTCCTTATTTCGCTCCTCCTTAACTTGACCCTTTTGCTTCTGCAGCTCCTTCAGGGTTTTGATACGCAGCTCAACTCGTCTGGATGTTCGTGCCAAGCTTCCAGTCTACGCTGCTGCGCCAGCTCTTCCTCTGTCTCTCCCAGCAAGTCAAGGTTTTGTTCAGTCAGAGTTCAGCTGCAGCCATGCTGCTCGTTCTGCTTTGTTGTCTCATCTCCTTGCTGAGGTCCTGAGCCTGCCAGAAGCTCCACAGTGTCATCGACTCTCTGAAGTCTGGGAGTCTGAGCTGCTGGGATCTGCCTAGACATTCTCTTCCCTGTCAACCTCCAGCCTCCTAGTCGCAGATATCACATGTATGAGGAGTCCGTTTCTATGCTTGTCAGAGTGCGCTGCTGTCCTTTGTTGCAGGTGAAACGGCTGACATCCAGAGGGTGTATAATGAGAGTCTGCAGCAGCAACCTCCCCAGTGGAAGACCTCAGTGTTTGTTCTGTTAGCTTAACAAAGGCCTCAGGGCTTTCTGGGATGCTACATCTGCGCCGGCAGGGCGCAGAGCTTCATGGCTCGATCCGCTGCACTTCAGAGGCTCAGTCGATCGTGTCCCATCCAGGTGGCCATGTGTTGGTTCTCGGCGACTCAGTCGGAGCGAGAAGAAGCTACCAGAGCACGAACCATCCCCGTTCATCGCGCGGAAATCACTCTCATCTAGTCCAGAGCTCCGCATCGCTTGCTGGGACTCCGCTTGGTCATGCCATCCGACATCAGTTTCTGCTCTGATGTCTTGAGCTCTTCACTGAGGGACAGAAACCTCAGATCTTTTCCGTACACATCAGATTGAAGTCCATTGATGTTTCCCTTGCTTTGCTCCACGGCCTTCTGACGGCTCTGCTGTTCGGTCTTCTCAGAGGTCAGCTCCTGGCCGAGCCCCGACACCTGTGCCTTCAGCTTATTTTCTCCTGGTGCTTTTGTCCATTCTGAGGTGCCTCCTGACCTCAGTTACGTCCTCCTGTCTCTGGCACGCCCTTTTTACTGCCCGATCATCAGTGTTGGCCCGTCACTGTCCTGCACAGCTTTTAATGCAGCGTGGTTAAGTCAGCTTGTCTTGCTCGGCCTCACTTTTCCTCCGGGCTTAATGGGCGTCTCGTCACAGCTCTGTCAGCTGAAGCTGTCTGGAAATCTCCCCCGTGTAATGAAACGGGCCTTAGGATTTAACTGCTCTCCGTCTCCGCTGCATAAGATCGTTTTCCTGCAGCGCTGTTGACCTCTTCAGTTGTTGTTGTGGTGTCCAGCTGCTATAGCATTTGGTCAGGGTCACATCACAAGATGGTGGAGGAGAGAGCAAAGATGGTAGGGAGGAGAGGCAGGAGTCCAGGGTCAGCCTCGGCTTTCTGGGCGACAAAGCAGCCTGTAATCAACATAAAGAGAAAAAGACAAAGAAAAAACAAAACAAAACAAAACAGAACGAAAATAATGATGTGTTTTGGCTGTCGTCACTCAGAGAGGGGAGAAACACCGGGGCCGGCCCTGTGTCACCTTCTCTCCCCCTTTTTTGTTTTTTCTCAATATAAATACATATTCAACTCAAACCCACCAAGCTGACAGGACAACACAGGTACATGTTAAAATTCTTAAGATCATGTTTAAAGCACAAAATGGACTTTTCTTTCATTCAGTAATCACTTGTATTAATCAATCAGCAGAAAACAGTCACAATTTGACTCTTCTAACCACTAAATTTGTCGTGTTTCACTGGTTGGTCAGACCAGTTCTTTTATTTTTTTTTTTTGAAGTTAAGTTGTTGTCCTGCAACCCAGAGAGTTTATTTGTTAGTACTGGACAAACTTTATTTTTAACGGCGGGTGTGATGTTAAGTTTCACTGCTTTAAACTTGCTGGTAAAGTCTTCACTACGTTCATGGGTGTAAGCTGTTTCTTCATTGCTGTATGTGCGTTTATAGGCTATAGTTCTTTTTTCATAGGGTTACTAACTTTCCAATCTTCTTGTGTGTGTTTTTCATTTTTAGCCGGCGCTTCCACCCACAAGTCGTGGGAATTTTATGTAACTTCTATCTCTTTAATTCTGCTGTGTGTCTTTCAGGCGACTGCGTTTGTCATAAAGTCCCGCTTGTTGGGATGCCAGGCCGTGCCTATCAACACACTAGAGATTTATTTAATATCATTCTTCATCACAATCTTACTCTGCCGACTGAGTGCCGGTCTTAATCATATACATTTGTCTCTTCTATATCAAAACCCAGCCGAACATCCAAACATTCAGCGATAGTCATTCAAAACCTTATTTGTAATATTATAATCAGCAAAATCCGTTACAGGCATGTATCATTGTTTGCAAATCATAATTATAAAACTCAAAAACACGCTAAACAGGAACAAAAGTCCTCTGTGCGCTTCACAGCACCACTCATTTGCATGTTCACACACAGTCTAAAAATAGCTCGCAGCGCTGCAGCTGCACTGTCTACACACAGGTCACACAAAGCTCAGACAAAACTCTATTATTTTATATTACAAAGACGTCTTATATTTACAACACTGCAGGCCTGACAGATTCAGCACCTAACAAATTTCGACAAATTTAAATAACGGGTCTCACCGAAGAAAGATACTCTTTGAACTAATATCTTTACTTGGAGTTCGCCTAATCCACAACTACGACAACCAAATCGATCAACCACATTCTTCATATTTGTATCAACAACATATCTGACCTGGAACAGTTTCTGACCTAATTTCTAAATCCCTAACTCAATTTAACTTAGTTCCAAAAAAGCACATGACACCGTTTCGAAACGGTGAGGTGAACCAACTTAGCTTGTTCTCGGAGATGCCCAGCTCCCACAGTACCAAACTGAACTACCCTAGGCCGACAGGCATTGGGCGTCCCACGGCCGGAGGAGCGTACCTCGGGCAATGCGCTTCTTAGCAACTTCTGGTGCCGTCCTATAAAATTTTTGCCTACACAATTTGAACAACATTACCTAAACACGACTAAGGCGTCCACCGAAGGTCAAGGAGCCATACCACTTTTATAATCAAAGACCAGATCTGTATAGCCTTCTGGACGCCTCTGTAATCAAAAATACGACCAATTCCCTACCAAACTACTTGAGCCTTTACTCAATATCCTTAGGGACTCAAACCCAACATTTTACTTTCATATTTTTCAACTTCATTAAATACTCTTAAGCAACTTTAACTGCATAACACACACGGATCTCATCAAAATCAAAACAGACCCTCTACCAGTAATTTCAGTGAGTAGACTTTAATTTATCATGTCCAATTTGGCACACTTTGGAAATAATTCAACAGGTAGTGCCTTACCTTTAGATAAGCCGGCTTATGCCCACTCACGTCAGACCACTGGCTTCGTGCCTGTCCGTTCGACAACCTCGGACCGTCCAAACCTTTAAATTCCACCCCAATACCACAGGACGAGCCCCCAAGCTGTTAGAGTTCAAAATATGGGGATGGAACAAGAGAAAAAACCACAATAACAACACTGGTCCGGCCGGGTTGAGTCAAACGATGATTTTAATGCATCACACGCGTGGGAGATGGACACTGTATGCAGACAGCCTCAGATCTCAAAAAGGTGGAGCATTGCTCAAACTCTTATAGCCTCTGGTGTCCTCCACCTTATCATAAAAAGCCTAAACATCACATAAAGCTAAACACTTTTCTCTCACACGGCGCCTAAGCTACGACCTTGGCTCCCTGTTTATCTGCTCCTGCTGAGATGGGGCAGAAAACTCCAGTTACTGTTCTCTTCTAATCAGACAAATAAGGCGATGACTTTCTGCAAACAGTATTTCTTATAACTAGAGTGCATCAAAAACAATATCATTCATCCACAATAAATCAGCAGTCTAATGTAATGCAAATCAGTTTAACTAATGCAATAGTTATCAGCTTCTTCTAATTCAGGAGATAATGCAAACTAAAACTACATAATAATTCACAATCTTTAATTAGGGGTATAACATGGCATAAAATAATATTAAATCTAACACTCACTAACGGCGCCCAGCCCCACGCACGGGGTGATCCGCGGTAACTAGTTAACGGAGATTTGCCCCGTTAATGCAGTTATGGCATTAACTTTACGCTGACAGCACTAAAATAGTAATCTTCAAATGTTTTCTTTTTACCGACCAGCTCCTCTTTGATAGCTGCCGTGTCCATCTTGTTGCCTGCAGGTGAAGCGATGGGGGAGGGGGAGTTGTGTTCAGTGAAGGAGAGAGGCGGAGTAACGCAGCGTAGAGACAAAAGTGGACGAAAGAGAGGCAAACTTGCGGCTCCACGAGTATAATTATAATGTAACATAAACTATATCGATATAAACGATATTGTTACATCTCATATAAAAATATATCAATATATTTAGAAACTCGATATGTCGCCCAGTCCTAATCACTTGTTCATCTATTTTGTTCCAGCTTCATTACTGGATGCATAGTTCTAATGCATCTGTGTTTTTAAGTTATTTAAAGTCTGTTTGATATGACTCTTGCAGACTCTAGTAGGCCTTCGTATTTAAAATACCCCCATATTTACTGCTCTGTAGCTGCTTCTCTGATCTTCCTCTCCCTCATGTTTGTGTGTTTAGTGGAGCTCGCTGGCCATGAGGACTCCACCACCCCGTTCACACAGAAACTAAAGCACACATTTTATTGGCTAAATGTGATTCGAACAAATTAAACGACATGGCAGCAGGTGCCCCCGAACTTTATTTTATTTTATTTTATTTAAATAGCGGCGGGGGATTGCTGCCGTTGGTCATGAGTGAGCCAGCATATTTTGTTTCGTTCGGTGGTATGGCGGCCACAGACTGCACTTCATGAAATACGCATAGGGGGTGTCGCAGAGGCTTGTCAGATATGAGCGCGCCTCTTTAGTAGCGAAGTTTGTGTCCCTGTGGCACGGCTGCCCCTCTGTTGGTCTTCCTTGGTCTCTTGTGTTCTGGGGGCCTCTGGATGTCTGGAGTTTTGATCTCCTCCATACCTGCTTCATGCCCTGGAGGACGGGGCTGTGGCCCCCCCACACCCTCTAGCAGATCATTACATGAAGGAACCTTTTAAAAAACAAGCGCGTCCATGCTCACAGGTGTACACACGGGTGATCACACCCACAAACTACACCCTTTTTGGCTCCTACCTCAAAGCACACTGTGTTCTGTTGATCTTATGTGCTGCACAATAATGTTTAATATTTAGTATTTACTGTCATATTCCCATATATCATTGTGATGTTGTTTATTCTATTACTCTTGTTCTCTTCTGCTTGTTTTCTTTTTTCTTTCTCAGCAGGTGATCCAGGTGATTGATATATGCTTTTTTTTTTTTTTTTTTTTTTTTCTGCTCATTCTGTTGGTTTTTGTTTTTTGCCCTTCTCCCCCGTCCCTCTTCTCAGCTGTTTCTCTTTCCCTCTTTCTTTCTCCCCTTCTTTCCCCCAGTCAAGTCTGTCCCGTATTCAGTAAGTGAAAATAAAATAAACAATAAAAGGTGAATCAAATGGACCATTACGGCAAGGCTGGGATGGTCAATTTGGTAAAGTAAATCCGTTGGGCATCTTTCTTTGCCTTTAGACAACAATTCTGATGGCAAAAGAGCCAAACGGGACAGGCAAAAAAAAAAAAAAAAAAAAAAAATAGAATAAACTTTGGTCTATAAATGTGTTTCATGATTTATTTTTAACTCCAACTGCTTATTTGTACGATGCTTTCATTTCAGAGTGCAATGAGAAATAAAAAGGATATTTTCAATAAAACTGTCACGATCCTGGGTCTGTGACTCAGTGTTTTCTGTTTTGTATTGTTAATCTTTGATTTCATGATGTATCTTTGTTTATTCTTACGTTTTGGTTCTGTGTTTTGTTGTACCTCTAAGTTCAGTCTATGTATTTCCTGCTTTGTTGTGAAGGTCCGTGTCTCATGTCAGTGTGTTTAGTTTGCGTTTCCTCTGTCTCGTCTTGTCAATCACTCCCAGCTGTGTCCTCCTTCTGTGTCTCATTCCCCTCGTTATCCCTCTGTGTATTTAAGCCTTGTGTTTGCCTCTGTTAGTTGCTGGTTCGTCTGCTTATCTGTCAGGGTCCTGGGTCTCCTGATCTAGTGGTTTCAGTTCTTTGTGATTTTTGTATTATGTCAGTTTAGTTTGTGAGTTATTCTATGCTTCCTAGGTTTTGATTCCCTGCCCCCCTTGTTTCTCTGTGCACTCTGTTCTGTGTTTAGTCTTCTCTGTCCATTTGTTCCGCCCTGTGTTGTTGCCTTCTGTGTCTCCCTCTGTGTAACTGTCTATATAGTGATGTGTTGTGGTGCTTTGCTCCCACCCCTTGTGTTCCGTGTTTTCGTCTTCCCTTCGTGTACTTCTTCATATTCGTGTACTGTTAGTTTTCCCGGTTTAGGTTTTTGCTTAGTTTCCATGCTCACCTTCGCCATTTCTGTTTGTATCACCATGTGATGAATAAACTCACTTGCATCTGAGCTGCCT
>NW_024583613.1:0-2937 GCF_018398535.1 Haplochromis burtoni
GTCTTTTATCAGTTCCCAGAGTCAGAACCAGACACGGAGAAGCTGCATTCAGCTTCTATGCTCCTTATACCTGGAACAAACTCCCAGAAAGCCTCAGGTCAGCTGAAACACTCAGTTTATTTAAATCCAATTTGAAGACACACCTATTCTCAGCTGCATTTGAATAAAGCACCAAATCCACTCTTTTAAGCTTAAATTTCAAAACTTATATTTTAACTACTTATTTTATCCCCTTAGCAGTCCAATTAGTCCCCTAAACCATCCAATGTACCGTGGGCGGTACGTCCGACTGCTAACAGGTTTTAACTACTGTTTTTTTAATCAATTTTAAATCAAGCTTTTTATTTGTTTTTGTTTTTAATGTCTCTGTAAAGCACTTTGAATCATCTTGTTGTTGAATTGTGCTATATAAATAAACTCGCCTTGCTTTGCCTCTTAATTTGTATATATTTATAAAAGGTCAGCATATCGCAAAAAGAGAATCACAGCCAGCAACTTTGGTTTGGTCCTGGGTGCAGTCCAGCGGCGCTCATACCCTCCTTCCTTATTTAAGACTCTGCTTGGCCAGTACAACTTGAGAGAAGGATCTAAAGTAAGTTGTTAGTGAAAAGGGTCTGTGCTTCTAAGAATTCCTTTATGACTAAGTGGTATTTTCATCCCCAAAGGCATGTGATTGGGGATCCTTCATAAGCCAAGGACAAACAGCTGTACACTGACTGTACTGGTGCAGCTATCAAGGAGAGGGGACTGTATTTATCCAACAGTGGCCTGCTTGGAGGTTCTCCAGATGGGACAGTCTCTAATGACTGCATCATTGAGGTGAAATGCACCATAGTCAGCCAGAACTGTTTTGCAGGCAGCAGAAAGTAAGGACTTTTTCTTACAGCTGGACAAGACAAGTGGTTCCCTGGTATTAAAAAAGAATCACAACTACTGTCATCAGATCCAGGGCAACCTATATCTCATGGGGGCAAAAAGCTCTCACTTTATTATTTGGACTCCATGTGACTTTGTAATCTTGCCTGTCAATAGAGAACAAACTTGGGCTGTTAATGACACCATGTACTTTTACCTTCGCACTCTCACTGGTATAATTCATTCAATTTCACGGAGAATATGTCACGGTTCTGGGTCATTTTGGCCCAGCATTTTGAATTTCTTATGTTTTGGTTTATTTTTGAATGATTGATTGTTTTCTGTTTCACTGGTGCTTTGTTGATGGAATCTAGCGAGCTAACTTCTTTTTAAAAATTATTTGAATATATATGAGTGCCTGTGTGTAAATACACAAACAATACACACATGCTTTCAATTGTGTAATTTAAGTGATCTAGTAGCTCTGCTTTGGAAGTTCAGTTCATGCTAGAAATGTGTTTTGGAGTTTGTACGTGTTTTGTCTCTAGGGGCCACCGCATATATTTATATATAAAAAAAATATAAATAAAACCACTTTTTTTTTTAGTAATTCATTTTGTGCATAATTTTATATTGTTGTTAATAATAAATGAATGAAAGCAACAAAATAACCTGAAGAGCCGGTTCGGGAGCCGAAAGAGCCGGCTCTTTTTAGTGAGCCGAACCGAAAGAGCCGGATCTCTAAAAAGAGCCGGAAATCCCATCACTAATTGAAAGACGGGAAGAGAGAAAGATGGCAGCCTGGTCAGCACTAGTGGCCTCTATAATATATGCAAATACATGCAAATACATCCCCGCCTCCCCAGCCCGCCCTCGGACGCCAAAACAGTGCCAGCAGATTGAAACTGAAAAATGGTTTGAAACCGAAAAAAAATGGATTGAAACTGAAAAAAAAATTGTAAGCGATAACAAAAAAATTACAGTTTCAATTAATTGTTTTTCACTATCAATTTTTTTTTCCGGTTTCAATACAAAATTTTTCAGTACATTTATTTCAGTTACAATATTTTTTTTTGGTTTCAATATTTTTTTCGGTTTCGTTTCAAGGTGGCATCGTTCTGATTCCATAAAAATGGTGAGCGAAAATGATTGGATTGAAAATTAGTGAAAAAGCAGCCGATGTCCACAGAAGAACTTTGACCTTTGAATTGCTTGAAGTGAAATATAAAGAAATGAGGGGTGACTGAAGAATTCTGTCCAGTACTGCATTTAAACAAACTGATAAACATCAGACTGAAGAAAAAGCTAATTATTTTTATGCTATTAAAGCTAACCAGTCACCAATGGTGACTATTTGATACCAACTGGAGACCAACACTATTGGTTGCTGCTGCAGTTCAATATGAAATCCATCATTAATACACAGTGAGCAAGTAACACAATGGACTAACACAGTGGCTGATTTTGTAAATAAAACATATACATCATATATACTACACACCATATTATTTTTTTCTTTGTTTCTGCACTCAGGACCTTAAATTCTTGATTTTGTATGGACATAATAACTTGAGATAATTTATCAGCTGGGGTTAAAGTCAATGTTCCCTCTAATTTTTCATGTGTCTGAGCGAACACACAAACTCCCTGAGCGATCAGCAGACGTGTGCACTGTGGTCACGCCAGCATCAAATCCATCCAAGTTACATGGTTTATTACAATAATCAAATTACAGCATTTACATTTATGTTAGACTCCTTTTAATTAACTGCTTTAGCCCACTTACAATGAAAAAGGGAAAAAAAATCTTGTTCATGACCTGTGTAGTATGTTAACAAAATTGGAAGTAAAAATAACTTGAACCCCAATTTTTCATTATATACTGTATTTTCAACCAATTTTGGGCAATTAATTATATAGTTACTTCTTCAAAAACGTTACTGAGTTTTGCAAACAACAAAGTTTTTTGCAGCTGTTAACCTGAAAATGCTGCCAAGGCATTTTGTGGCACTCCAAAAAATAATTCCACGTCACCTATATTGGTAGTGTACTCAGCAATTGCCAGTGGACTTGGCACATGGA
>NW_024583613.1:3573-5073 GCF_018398535.1 Haplochromis burtoni
GAGATATTCAGGTTTAGAAAGGTGCTCTACAGAGGACAAATTTGCATTGCTGGTAGTCAGGAGGATATAGGCACCGATCGGTTTTCTGACGCCCATTTGCTGGGAGTAAGGGCGCCCTCCGTTTGTGAGGTGCGCCTGCTGCTTGCTGGAGCAGCATCTAATAACCAACCAAAATAAAACAAAATAAAAACAAACCAATAAACACAAAAACACCAGACATCATGATACAGACTTATAATTTGCACCGATGTTTTTTCGAAATTCTATACGCGAAAAGTGAGCGCGAGAGTCCTCGGTGCGCCTGCTCGCTGCTGAAGTCAAAGTAAAACTTTACTGTCATCTCCGCTACATACAGTCCAGTATATAGAGAGATGAGACGATGAGGCTCCAGTTACAGCAGTGGAAGTAAACAAACAATATATATAAGAAGAGTAAGAAAATAAATGTACACTTTAGGACCAGGGGTAAAGGGATCAATAACAATTTAAAATTCATAATTTACAGTTTGATGATTTAAAGTCTCACACACAACGTGTCGAAAGGGGAGGGGGCTGGCTGCTTCCAAATAGAGCACATTTCATTCATAATGTTGTAAATCCAAGCCCATTATGTATTCATGATTTGAATCCTGGGTTGTGCGAAATCCCAGAAATAAACACTAGACAAAGCAAATCTATGGACTAAGTAAGGTGTAGGTTTATTAGGTTATGTTGTGGTGATCCCTGAGTTGGGGGATGGGTGTTCATACTGGAGTGCAAAATTAAAACCAATGGAAGATGGACAAGAAAAGTTCAAAGCCATCATGTCTTCAGTTTAGAAAAAAGAGAAAAGAACAGGACAACCCAGGATTCAAATCATGAACACATAATGGGCTTGGATTTACAGCAGTAAATATAAACAATCATGGTCTGGCAGCCAGTCACTTACTGAATAACACTGCAAAACAGAATTGTTAACGGATTTACTTTAATTTCAATTCAGGTTAGAATTTTTTTTTGTGCACAACGCAGATTTTTTCTGCGCAGAGACCGTGCCAGCAGTGCGCAATTGCTCACGCGCGCAGAGGGAACATTGGTTAAAGTGGGATTTGGTAGGTGGAGAAACCCTAAGATCAGGTGTAGCGGTACTTTCCCCTCTTGTGGATGGCCACTGCAGTGGTGAAGCAGGAGCAGGCAGGCAGATAAGAGTCATAAACTCATGATGAAGAGAAGTATGCAAGGGCTCTTTTCTTTCACTCATGAAGTGAGCAGGAAACTGATGTAGAGAAGCAGGATGGGACTGGCGAACCCTGATCCAAACATTTTTTACTCAAGATTCAAACAATGCTGAATCTGAAATAATGCTGCTTTGAAAAATACTTTGAATATAGTTACATTTACTCCACCTCACATACTCAGTAAGATGTAGGATGCAGACTTCTTCCTGTACCACTGCTTGAAGAAGGTGTCTTCCAGAAACTGGCAGTAGGACTGGGAGTTGAGCTTGACTCCATCCTCAACC
>NW_024583613.1:5785-8004 GCF_018398535.1 Haplochromis burtoni
GACAACATGCATGAAGAGGATGATGTGGACAAAATACTCATTTGCCTAATAATTCTGCACTCCCTGTATAGCTCTCAGAACTTTCCTGTCTTTATGTCTGTTTAGTTCCCCGGTAGTGTTGCCCAGTTTTTCTGCTCTTGAGATTTTTCCAGTTGAAATTCAGCTCCTGATGTGTATTTCTGTGTGTTTCTGGTCTCCAGCTTTTATTTCCTTTTGCACTTTAGTTTTGGATGTTTTTCTTTGGCCAAATAAAGATACTTCACATTGTTGCATTGTTGTCCTACATTTTGATTCTCTTTACACGCCTCTCCATGCTTCTTTTGTTTTATTGTGAGGTAAACAAGACCCGTAAGGAGAGATGAACAGAGAAAAAACGATATGATTAAACTGAGTCCATTGTATTAACAATACACAGTGCAGTATGTGTGGGGACTGAAATGGTACATGAAGTAATTTCATGGTCATGAAAATGATATGAAGTCATAATGCCTTAGATGTGGAATTATTTATTCTTACAACTATTGCCAAGTCCTAAGAGTTCACATATTGGTTTATTATTTCTATTGAATGCCAGATGCTGGAGTTGTTATTGGAATTTAAATAGTTGATTTTGGGACGATAATGTAGGCCAGGAAATGCGGCACCTCACAGGACACAATTTCTGGGGTTCTTAATGTGAAGTCTTTTATTGTGAGTGAGGACTGAAAATACAAAAGTGTCCCTTTTACTTCTGTCTAAAAACAAGAATATAGACATTGACAGCAAAAGATGCTCTGCACATGGATGTTACTTAAAATTTAACCCCACAGCTTTTTTTTGGAAGGTGTAACTGTTGGGGCTGGGGCCTTGTTTTCAATCCATACAAACCTTTATAACATATGAACTGTAAATTCTTTACCCCTGTATTTATTTTAATGCTTTGTGTCAGCTTTTGAACATGTGTGGCATCTATTAATATCAAATCTAGCCTTTCTTTAACAACATAAGCAAACTGCTTTTATATTTAACCGACTTTTCTGTTTTATTACATTTTAAATAATAATAATAACAGTAGTATTTATTTTATTAAAAATGTGTTTAAAAACAAGTTTTGTTGTGAAAGCTATAATCCAGATTAGTGGCCTGTTAAATGGTTAAAGTCTAAATGGTTAAAATAAGTTTCCACTTATTTTCATAGTGGAAAATAAAGTAATATAGCTTGTCCTTCTAAAGAATTAAGTTAAATTCCACAGCTGAATGATAAGAAACATTTTTGGGTTGCTTTTTTTTATTTTTATTTTTTTTACATATAAACACTCCCACATGTTTTATCTGGTCACTGTGCTTATTAGAAACTTTACATGCTGGAAGTTATCTTTTAACAATGATTACAATGATTAATGATTACATTTAAATTAGTTGGTCTTTTTTAAAGTACATAAGCTTAAACTGACAGTGTCAATACCTCTCATTCAGACACAGTAGTAGATGGTATTTTTAATACTATATGCGTTTGTCTAATTTGTTTGCCTGAGGTCTGCATTGACCTTCTGTGTTTTAAGTTATAATGACTGCACAGCCATTAAGGATCAAATCAGCTTCTAAATAATTTTCTGTTTTTTCTCCCTCTGCTTGCTTCTTACTGTCTTTGAGGCTCGGGACCAGCACTCCTGCCATTACATCAAACCCTTACAAGTCTAGAAAAAGAGCTGTTGGACAGAAAGACATCAAGTGAGTGGTAAGGATTTTGGTTTTCCAATATATTAGCAACTGTCAGTGACATTTATATTAATCAGGCTGAACTTTAATCATACTTTAGATCAGCCTGTTTTACTTTTTGTTTTATTTGTGCTTTGGTTTGGGGAAGTTGTTTCTTCATTGATCTTTTCCTGTCTTCTGTTATTAGACTTGAGGTATGACTGCACTATCCTGTTGCTGGTGACTCCAGTTAATTCTGCAAGACATGCTGTGTAAGTAAACAAACAACAACAGTTTGGTCTGCATTTATTGAAAGATCACATCCCACAAACTTAGTTTAGAGGGTCTATACTGTCTGCACAGCATATCGAGGTTGAAGATTCAAGGTCTTTATTGTGAGTACAACAATACACACAGTATGCAGCGTACCGAAATGCTGTTTCACCCCAAGCCCCCATGGTTCATTTATAAGAATATAAAGGGGGGCAATCGTGGCTCAAGAGTTGGGAGTTCGCCTTGTAATCGGAAGGTTGCCGGTTCGA
>NW_024583613.1:39625-55268 GCF_018398535.1 Haplochromis burtoni
CACCAACATGACTTAAAGCTTCACTCAGAGCACGTTCTCTCTTCTGTGAGTCGTTCAAACCATGCAGATTCACTTTACTTAAAAAGCTGAGTATACCATCCAGTCTTTTAATGCTGTACTCACCAGATGAAGATGATTCATTTGCAAAGGTACCATTGTCTTTTAATATTGAATAATCATTTCCTGCTATTGAAGCAAAGACTGGCATGAGAGCAGGGTCCAATTTAAAATGCTCACAAAACTTTGAACGTGTTTTGTGAGCTTAGCAGGAAGTTTTTCATCATCTTTGCTTTTCCACTCAAAGTTGTCAAGATGAAGGAAACCTTTATCAAAGATGTAAAAATCCTTATCAGTGGACAGCACAGTACATTGATTCTGATTTGCAGCAGAAACAATTACAGGGTCAGCCTCTCCTAAACACTGTTCAAACATGATGTCTTTTTCCTTTAAGATTTTTATGAAGACATCTTTTACCAGAGGTGGTAAGACATTACATCCTTGTGGTGCAGCGTCAGGCTCAGTCTCAGCTACTGTCTTTGCTTTTTCCAGTTTATGTTTTAGACGAGACACAAGATGTTCACGCTTCTCAGGCTCTGAGCCTCCATCCAGGAAGACGTACGGAGTGACTTCACAGTCCTGCAGAGTCTTAAAGAAGTTACAGACCTCATCTTTGAATCCAGGATAATCTCCTCCACAGCGCTGGTCCAGCTTTGGATCAGACGTATAATACAAAGAATAGTACAGAGCTGCACCATCAATGATGAGACCTGTTTTTTCTATGTTAACCTCTTCATAGAGACACAAATCATCTAGCATTTTCTTTAAGGTTGAAACCTCCATGATTCCTTAAAGTGTTGTGAGGGTGAGTGGTGGTTATTGTGCTAATGGCTCTGTGTCTGCAGATATTTACACACCTGCTAGAACATCATACAGGTACACGCCCACACTGACAGATCCAGTCACACCTGTTCTGACTAATCTAACATACCTATGTTACACTTTGGTTTCATTTATTTTATCTTCATGTTGTGGTCTTCTGTTTTATTTCATTTGATTTGATTTGATTTCAAGTAAACTCAGGTGCCCTGGCTTTTTGTGAAACAATTAATTGGTTCTCGACCCGTCAGAGCATTCACCCATACTTTTAAATGACAGAGTAAAAACGGTGTTAGTGATAAGTTAGACAGAATCATTACCTCGGACTGTCTTCTGATTATTGAGAGAAATAGAAGTGGAGATACTTCTGTTACAAATGCAATATTAATATAATATCAATAGATAATAATACAAATTTTATTTCAATGAATGTAATCACTCGGATCATCTTTTATGTAGAACATAAGCAAAGAAAAACATTGTACAGCTGTGGTCAGAAGATCTTAAGAATAACCCAGGAACCACCAAGGCTGCAAACAAGTCGACAGCTGAGCTACTAAGTTATACATGAAACAACACTATTTTTTTAAAGAAAGATAGCGATGTAGAAATACACACGACTGTGTTTTCAGATAAAAGTAACAGTCACACAGAGAAAGGCAGAAATAGATGAGGAACAAACGGTGCTAAAAGAGAAAGTTATCATATTCATGAAGCTAAACTTAATAAATTGTGCGTTATTGATCAGTATTTACTCAGGTTTGGATTTACGCATTTGTAATATAGTCTTACATGTGTTTATATTGATTATTTGTGTGTGGATTGAAGCACGCATTTCCTGAAAAGTTACACACAAATCATTGTACACATTTGTGAGTCTAATTTTAAGCTTTTGGGTGATCCTTGAATGAATGTTTGGATGAAACACCCTCGCTTTCGCAGAGAATTCATTCCAACAGCATTTTGATTTTATAACTCCTCAATCACGATATCATGAGTCACAGGACATTCTGGACATTCACGGACACGCTTCATGCAAAATGCACCTTTTATTTGTATGGATGTGTGCAGGTACATGTATACGTATGTATATTTAGTGTACATGTAGTATAGACATGTACATGTGTATATTAATATTTAAATATATCTATTACTTACATAGTAATAGTAGTAGTAGCATAGTTAAATTCATGTGAATCTCTGCTACACTTCATGTAACCTACCTGTGACCATGAAACCACCGACACTGTGCAGCAGTCACACAGTTCTTTACTTTGAATCCATCACAGTGCAGCAAACTAACCTGTTTATCCTGCACTAACCTGCAGAGGATGTTCATGTAACCTTTAACACAGTTCACCTCAGTTTGTTTAGCAGCAGGTTTCACAATATGAAAAAGCCCAAGTCTCATGTATGCAATGTGTGATTTAAAAACATGAGCACTTACATGTAAGCTTTAACCCTTGGATGCACAACCTACCAATACCTACGCTCTTTCTTTTTGTGGGGTCAAAAATGACCCCAAATAAAATCTGTTTTTGCAATAAACTGGGTGTTATTCTTCAAAATCTTTAAAACAAAGAGTTGTAATATATTCATATTCCAGGTGTTCCTCATAAAACACATTTGTGACTAGGGATGGGTATCGTTTAGGTTTTATCCGATACCAGTGCCAAACCGGTACTTTTGAAACGGGGCCGGTGCTTAAACGGTGCTTAAAGAATGGAGAACACAATTTTGTGTCCAAAAACCTCTCATGTTCAGCTGTTTTTTTTGTAAAAAGATAACAATGTTAGCCTTTTCTGCAGCTATGGGGCATATATGGTATCACTCTTGGCTGGAAGCAGTGCTTAAACAATGGAAAAAACACAAACTTTGTCCAAAAACCTCTCATGTTTAACTGTTTTCCACTTTTTCTTTGGTCATTTTAGCCTTTTTGGCCAGGGTGAAGGGAGTATCTGCCATCAAACAAGAAGACAGCCGCATGTAGCTATGATGATGTTTGCTAGTTCACCTTACATGCATTAATGTAATAACGTGGTTAGCCTACTCAACGTAAATTACACACGAACAACATTAAGCTACTCACGCAGAGAAGAACGGCTGCTGCTGCCATCATCATTTCTGCTACACTGGCAGGGCTAGGGGCCAGGACTCTATTCTTCGGGTTTTTGGGGGATATTGCATAACAGGCAACCCACCCACAGTAGATGTGCTCGGTGTGAGGTCTCGCAGCAAGCTATCAAGTACGGCGCATTTCTCGGCTTTTAAAAAAAACGCTATGCGTCGCCAGGTGTTTCATGGGATTTTAGGTGTTACCTCCTTTGACAGTATCACAGTATCAGCTTAAAGCACTTGTTGCAGGCTGCTGAGTTTGCATCTTTTGCTGTGAAGTACAGCCAGACTTTGACCGCTTCGACTTGGGCATTTTTAATCTGTAGCTCTGCTCTAACAGAACGTACGTACCTGGATCCGCCTACTATCCTCGGAAATGTAAAATGATTGGCTAGAATCTAAAGTGTATCAAAGTACCGAAATAAAGCACCGAAATGTGCGCTGCTTTTCGGTCTGGTTACTACAGTTTATGTCAGATGGCACCGGACACCGGTACCCATCCCTATTTGTGACATGAGGCCATTTGCATTTTTATATATTTTTTCATTAAAATTAAGAAATTGCAGTTTTTGTATCACTACCTAAGTCTTCACAAAAAATCTATGCTTTTTTGCAATAAACTAAAGACATTTCTCTCATTTTGGTTAAGATGATATATCTTGTTCAAACAAAAGAGTAATTTCCTTTTTTGACATGTACATTTTTTTATTTTCATTCACATTTTAGCACCTAGCAATCAATCAATCAGGCGTCAAAACATGTTTGTGTTCAGAACTACAAATTCAATTTCTTTTATCAATTATTGTTTTTTTTAATGTCACAATTCCAACCCTCCTCCTTTATCCGGGCTTGGACCAAGAAAAAAGTGACCCGAAATAGGCACTCTGGTGAAGTTACTTTGTGTTTGTGTTTGCATTTATAAGTAGTTTTAAATCTTGTGATCCACAAAACATCATAACAGTAAAAGAAGTGACTGTTTATTGATTATTGAACATCAGCTCCAGTAGCCCTTCTTAAGTCTAACGATCGAGTCAACTGATAATCGCACAATATCTAGCTTAATACCTGGTTTCTATGAATTCATTAGCACTTAAACTCTGTAACATTGTTCATGGTGTTACATGTGATTTCTGTGTCATAAATCTTTTGCATGTTGGTTAAACTGCAATAAAAATGATGGGGCACATAAGGATGTTGAGTAACTTGAACTCAATAGTATAATGTGGACTCATAAAAATATTAATCCTTGATGATATTAGTGAACAAAAAAACCTCCAAAATCATATTTTCAAATTTATTGTCCATTACGCAGTTGAAAAATAACAAATTCGAATGATAATTTTACACACACACACACACACACACACAGAAACAGCATTAACCTTGTACAACAGCAGCACAAGCTGAAGCACAATATGCAACAAACCGTGCTCACCCAACATTATTGATCATCAATGACACGTTCTATTAAAAGGGTCCAGGTGATCAGGAAAATTGACAAAATGTGTCCCAGTCAGAAAAAGGAGATAGGGAGGCAAAAGGGTTAAATTAAAGAGTTTTATTTAAGTTTCTATTAATAACTCAACTAAAAGAGAAGGACAAGCCGCTATGACCAGTTAAAGAAACAAACAACTCAGACGTTGGTCAGTAAACTGAAAAGTAAGTAAAAAAAAAAAAAGAGTTTGGTCACCAAACACTCCTCTCCACAGAGCAGGAGTAAACAATCACCAAACATAGCTCTCTAGCTGCAACAACCAGTGCTCACCGTTCTCCTGCCTTAAATACCTTTAATTGCTGATGGGAGTCAGCTGTTCAAAAGAAAAAAGGCACCTCAGACAGGACATACGTAGGACACGCCCACACAGGCAACTTCAGGAGAAGGCCCTGCTAGGGCCGTAACAGAAACAAACATCCCTACAATCAAATACCAGTCACACACACACACACACACAGGGACATTAGACAGAGCAAAACAATGTATTTATTTTTCATCACCTTTTATTTCCTGAACTAGCAAAACTGAGGCTGCTCCAAGTTTGTATTTGTTAAACTGAGCATAAAGGTGGGGGGGGGGGAGAAAAGCATGAAATCACAGAGTTAACAGGATTAGGGGCTGTATGTCAGTATGAGCAAACAGAATGTAAGATGGCTGATTACAGACACCACCTGAGATTCAGCCTCAGATGCAGAAAAAACAGGATTACTCCCAAGCTATAAATGAGCTCTGTTAAGGCCTTGAAGCAACGAAAATACTCCAGAAGGCACAGCACCAGCTGAACGGGTAAGACAAACACATTTTTACCATCAACACGCTAAAATTTAAGGAGGACCGGATCTGACAGAGACTACAGTTTTTCTGGATGAGAATACTCTCCAAAAGGTGTTTGATTTCACAAAAAAAAAACTTGTCTATACCAAATGATTTGTCTGATAAATTCTTGAAAGGCTCCTCCTTTCCTCTCTGAGCTGCTCATTAAACACCTGACTGGCATCCATGTTCCTGTTTTCTTCAGTTTCCTGCTGCTCATAAACTATATTTGCGTTAGTGCAGCTCAATCACCTGACTGAAAAAAGTAAAACAAACCAAACTGACAGCTCTTTATTTCCCTGATTTTGTTCTTTTCTTCTTGCTGTATTAAATGTTGAGGCAGGATTGTGTTTTATTTCTGCATTACTTTAAGTTTTAAAAACGTCATCATGTTTATCCAAAAATAAAAGGAAGCCATTAATCTCTTAAACCTGCATCACTTCATTTCTCTGTGTTCTTAACGTCTACTGTAAAAACTCACTCATCAAGGACTGAGAGGATCCCTCTCCAGAATATGGATTACAACAGTCTTTAGGTTCTCATACAATTCCTTCTTTTCTCCTCTCAGTGTTTTCTGTACTTCTTCAATCGTGTCTTCATCTGCCAGCCGATGAAGGAGAGGTCCACAGTAAAGCCTGACAAAGCAGAAAATCTCAGTTAAAGTTGATGAAGTGTGTTAAACATCTGTGGAGCGCATCATTGGTCTGGTGTTTACCGGGCACACTGAGGTTCTGGTAGAGGGGAACACAGCAGCTGGTTCAGGTGGAGGCTCTGCCTCATGCAGCACTGCCATTGGCTGAAAGCATGAGCCACACGGGGCTGCCATTTCCTCCTGATAGCTGCATCCTTTAAAGTTTTCATCTTCCTCTCAAACTCGTCCTCTACAGACAAAATAAGACAAAGTTTCAGTGACACAGAACCAGAGACCAGCAGCAGTTTGTCTTCTTGTTCAGGCTGATGTGGAAGCATCAGTGCTGCTGCTGTCACACAAACTCTGACTACAGGAAGTCTGACTACAGGAAGTCTGACTACAGGAAGTCTGATTACAGTCTTAACCTGCTGTGACATGCAAGGGCATGAGTCGCCTCTGTGGGCCCTCTTCCTTTCAGTGTAGCCAGTAGTGATTCATATTCTACATTTATTAACAGTCCACGATGTCCATGTCTGCACAGTTTTCACATTGATTTCCCAACACTTTATAATCTACAAATATTTTTTGGTTAAATAAGTTTTATTTTGTGTATCTTGAAACATTGAAAACTCTGATTACACTTGTAACACTAAAGACAACTAACAACATTTCACCAGAAACATGTTTTTGCCACTGTCATCCTCTGTCATGCTCACAATCTCCTTCTAGCCTGGTCCCCTGTTAACCTGCTTAGAGCCTCAGACTGTTTTTGACCTGTTTGGTGTTGAAACTCAACAGGGGTCAAAGCAGCTCATCAAGACACACCAGAATAACTGTAAATAATATACTTATCTTTGTAACTGAGAAAGTTTAAAGTTTTGAAACTTGTACTTAGGGTGTTGATACAACTGTTTATAACTTAAGGTCTCTGCTATATGAGCTCACCTTGTTTCCCATCATTTGGAGAGGAGGCTGT
Source organism: Haplochromis burtoni (assembly GCF_018398535.1). Lineage (NCBI taxonomy): Eukaryota > Metazoa > Chordata > Actinopteri > Cichliformes > Cichlidae > Haplochromis > Haplochromis burtoni. The sequence goes on from NW_024583613.1 coordinate 46,532, forward strand.
CGATGCTGCTTCAACCTCTCTGTTAGCTTCTGAAATGAAGGAACATCTTTCACATGTGACACTTTTTCATTGTTTTCAGTGACAGCTGATAGCTAAACCAGATTTTATTTTAAATTGTATAACAGTTAACTTCCCTCATTTTGCTTTTCTTGATTTCCTTCTTTTCATTTCTAATACCTTTTATTCTTCTTCCATGGGGAAAGATATCCCTCATGGTGCACATTCGCAATTACTTAGATAGAATAAATAAGCAGTGACGTCCAGTGTAGGACGGACAACACAATTTTATAAGTGCCATCAGAAAGCCTCCATTATATTGTTTTTTTCTTAACCATTCTTCCATAAAAAAACAATTGTAAGGTCACTGATGTTGGACGAGTAGGCCTTGCTCGCACTCTCAACTGTAAATCATCCCACAGTTGTTCTGTCAGGTTGAGGTCAGGACTCTGTGCAGGTCAGTCAAGTTTGTCCACATCAAACCTACTCATCCATGTCTTTATGGACCTACTTTGTGCAGTTATGTGCAGCGATGTTGGAACAGGAAGGGGTTGTCCCCAAACTGTTCCCACACAGTTGGCCAAAATGTATTGGTATGCTGAAGCATTAAAAGTTCCTTTCACTGGAACTAAGGGGATGAGACCAGCTCCTGAAAAACAATCCCACACCATAATCCCCTCTCCACCAAACTTTACTCTTGGCACATTGCAGTCAGACGAGTACTGTTGTCCTGACCACCATCAAGAACAGACTCATCAGTCGGATATCCAGACAGAGAAGTGTGGTTCATCACTTTAGATAACATGTCTCCACTGCTCTAGAGTCCAGTGGCAGCTTGCTTTACATCATTGCATCCCACTCTTTGCATTGTGGTTGGTGATGCAAAGCTTGGATACAGTTAGTCGCCATAGAAACCCTTTACACAGGGCTCTCTACGCACTGTTCTTGAGCTAATCTGAATGCCACGCGAAGTGTGACTGTCTGTCTTAGTGACTGTCTGCACAAAGTTGGTGACCTCTGAGCACAATGCTTCTGCTTACTCTGTAATTTTACATGGCCTACTACTTTGTGAGTTGCTGTCATTCCCTATCGCTCCCACTTTGTTATACTGCCACTAATAGCTGACTCTGGAATTTTAGGCTACGTCCACACGTACACGGGTAGTTTTGAAAATGCAGCCTTTTCTATGCGTTTGGGCCTTTTGTCCACACGTAAACAGTGTTTTGGATCATTGAAAACTGCGATTTTTTAAAACTCTTTGCATTTACGTGTGGACGAGGAAAACTGAGATTTAGTCAACCAACGTCAAAGGTGTGCGCCATTTTTGACTTCACGCTTTGTTTACATGAGATAAATTTCTACAATGGCAGATATAGACAAAATACTGTTGCAGTTTTTTCACGCTTATATACACACACACGGAGTTACTTTCCCTCCATTTAGAAAGACTGAGGCGTCAGAGTGAACTTCTACTTCTGTGGCTTCTACATTCAACACATATGCTCTCACAACCCAAATCCCAACGCCAAAGCCGTCTGTTTCGGACGAAGACTGGGTCGAACCACCTCTTGATAGACAACTTTGAAAGCACGGAGGTACTTCCAGAAAAATGGCGAGAGAATTTTTGCATGTTGAGGACTTCACTTTTGGCTCTTTGTGAGCTACTTCGTCTGCACATTGAAGCCCAAACAACCAAAATGAGTTGCCTTCAGTGTTGTAAAAAAAAGTTGACATGCACACTTCATTATTTAGCTGATGAGGGGAGGTTATGCAAGACTGCAAACGCTTTCGGTACTATAAGGCAAGTGGTGTCTGAAAATTGTAAGACAAGTATTGTACGGCAGTTACTGTTCACTTGGGCCCTGTGTTTATACAGTTACCATGCAAGGTCCAAAGTAGAGGAACTTGTAGCAGGGTTTTACCGAGCCTATGGAATTCCTCAGTGTATTGGTCCTTGTGGATGGGACCCATGTGGAAATAAAGCAACCATCCATGAATTCTTGGACCATGTTAACAGGAAGGGGAGGTTTTCTCTGAAAATACAAGCCACCTGTGACTAAAGGTATTAATTTATTGATGTTGCGTTGGCAAGGCAGTGTAACAAAACCCATATTTTTGCAAATTCTATGCTGAACACACATTTGAAAAATGGCATGAACTGTGGAACATAAAGAGGCAATTCCAGTTTTCCTTATTGAGGATCCAGCATACCCATGGCTTCCTTACCTAAAGAAAGAATACGCAACCGTGGGAAGCACTGCTCACGAACATTATTTTGGACTATGCTTAAGTTGAGCTCATTGAATTTGTTTTTACAGACTGAAAGCATGGTTTGGAGCATTGCAAAGGCCCTGGCAAGTCTCCCAGTTCGTGTTTTCGTGTGTTCTTGCTGTTTTATATTCCAGCGTGATATTGAGGAATAATTCCACCTCACTGTCTCTCCACACATAGGACTCCTTTCTGCTTTTATGTGCCATCTTTGTTTGTGCTTAACTGGCCAACATGGTTAGGATTATTTTGCCACCTTTTTATTTATTTTATTTTTTTGCATGTTCTTGACAGCATTTGATTTGTTTTTTGCCTTTACATGTGGACAGATATATTTTTTCAAAACTGCACGTGTGGTCCGGATTTTTTTTTTTAACGAAAACTGAAAATCTTGTTTACAAAAGTACCTGTGTGCATGTGGACATAGCCTTGGTAGGCAGGAAATTTCACGACTGTACTTGTTACACAGGTTGCGTGGTACCATACTGGAATTCACTGAGCTCCTGAGAGCGAAGCATTCTTTTACTCATGTTTGTAGGAGCAGTCTGCATTCCTAGGAGCTTGAGTTCATACACCCTAGACCACGAGAGTCATTGGAACACCTAAACTCAATGATTTGGATGGGTGAGTGACTACTTTTAGTACAGGGTGGGCCATTTATATGGATACACTGTAATAACATGGGAATGGTTGGTGATATTAAAGTCCTGTTTGTGGCACATTAGTATATGTGAGGGGGCAAACTCCTCAAGATGGGTGGTGACCATGGTGGCCATTTAGAAGTCGGCCATCTTGGATACAACTTTTGTTTTTTCAATAGGAAGAGGGCCATGTGACACATCAAACTTATTGGTAATGTCACAAGAAAAACAATGGTGTGCTTGGTTTCAACGTAACTTTATTCTTTCATGAGTTATTTACAAGTTTCTCTTTGTTCACAGCCATTGACATGTCGAAGAGGTTAACACGTGAGGAGCGGATCGAAATTGTGTTGATATCTGGTGAACGCAGTAACCGGGTCATTGCAGCAGATTTCAATGCAAGACACCCTACGAGACCACCCATCTCCCATGCTACAGTAGCAAACTGCTTGCTAAGTTTCGTGAAACTGGTTCAGTGTTGGATTTGCCAAAATGTGGACGCAAGAAAACTGTCACTAATGAAGAAACATCAGTGGCTGTCCTAGCTTCATTCAGCAAGAGCCCACAGCGTAGCACTCGCCGCATGTCACTGGAGAGTGGCATTAGTCGAACATCCCTTCGGCGGATATTAGCTACTCACAAATGGCACCCTTACAAACTCCAGCTACTGCAGCATCTCAACGAGGATGACCCAGATCGGCGCACAGAATTTGCAGAATGGGCAAAACAAAAATTGGAACAGGACCCTCAGTTCACGCAGAAGATTGTAGTGATAGGCAAACTTTTATGTGAATGGTGAAGTTAACAAACAAAACCACCGCTATTGGTCTGACACTAACCCACATTGGATGGATCCCTCCAAGACTGTTGGAACAACAAAAGTGATGGTTTGGTGTGGTATATGGGGTACAACGATAGTGGGTCCATTCTTCATCAATGGAAACACTCAAGGCCACTGGATATTTGAAATTGCTACATGATGATGTGTTTCCCTCTTTATGCACTGGGGCGGGGGGGGGGGGGGGGTAAGCTGGCACGTTCCCTGAGTTTTTCCAGCAAGATGGTGCACCACCACATTATGGGTGCCAGGTCCGAGCATTCCTAGATGAACAGTTTCCTGGAAAGTGGATTGGTCGTCGTGGGCCAGTTGAATGGCCCCCAAGGTCTCCGATCTGACCCCCTTAGACTTTTATCTTTGGGGTCATCTGAAGGCAATTGTCTATGGTGTGAAGATACGAGATGTGCAGCACCTGAAACTACGGATACTGGATGGCCCACCCTGTAGTACAGTATATTTTCTATCCATTATCTGGGAAATATATACCATGTTACCCAGTGAGACTTACCTGGACTGTCATGGTGATACATAAACCCCAGCAGGAGGGCGTGGAGGCAGTGGACAGTTTCAGGTTTTGGGTGGTGTTGTAGCCTCTTGAACCAGAAAACAGTCACACAGACTGGCAGCTTCAGCTGGTCGGGGATGTTTTCTAAGGCTGAAGTCTGAACCTGCAGAGCTTCTTCAAACACCCTGCGACGCAAATCTTCAGGAGCCTGCACAGAGAGGTACCACACAGACAAGATGCTCACATGTACCACGGAAACACGTTTATGGCCTGTCAGAGTAATTAAACACATTTATTGATTAACATCAGTACCTCATGCAGATGCTCTAGTTCCAGTTGTTTCTGTTCATCACTGCTGAGGAGTATTGATGGGACACGCTTATCTTTGATCTCTTCTCTATCCCTGTCATATTCAGTGCACATCTGACCTCCAGTTAACAGTCCATAGAAGTACTGTCTGATGGGGTAAGCAGCTGTGTAACTGCTTGGCTGTGAAAAGTCCTCCACAAGAGCAGGCAGGATCATTGTCTTCTGATCCACAATATTTATGACGAAAGTGGTGAGTTCTCCACGCTCAATTTTTTGAAGAACCCATAAAGGCAGCTCAGAATCAGTCTTTGTTGGTTCAACATATTTTTGAATGGAGAGTTTGAAAGATCTGTCCTCGATCTCACGAACGTGATTTACAGCATTTTGCAGAGCGTGTTCTCTCTTCACTGAATCGTTACAGCTGTCCAGCTTCAATTTGCTTAAAAATGTGAGCATACCATACAGTCGTTTGATGTCGTTTTGGCCAGGTGAAGATGATTCATTTGCAAATATTTCTTTACCTAATCTTGAACAATCATTTCCTGCTATTGAAGCAAAGACTGGCATGAGAGCAGGGTCCAATTTAAAATGCTCACAAAAATTTGAACGTGTGTAGAGCTTAGCAGGAATTTTTCCATCCTTCTTTCTTTTCCACTCAAAGTGTTTAAGATGAAGGAAACCTTTGTTCACATCATAGATGCAGAAATCTGTGTCAATGGACAGCACAGCACATTGTTTCTGATTTGCAGCAGAAAAAATCTCAGGGTCTGCCTCTCCTAAACACTGTTTAAACTCTATGCCTTTCTCCTTCAAGATTTCTATGAAGACATCTCTGACCAGAGGTGGTAAGACGTTAGGCCTGTATCTTTTTCGTACAGTGCAGCCAAGCTCAATCTCTGCTACTGTCTTTGCTTTTTCCAGTTTTTTTTTTAGATGAGACACAAGATGTTCACGCTTGTCAGATCCTGAGCCTCCATCCAGGAAAACGTACGGAGTGACTTCACAGTCCTGCAGAGTCTTAAAGAAGTTACAGACCTCATCTTTAAATCCAGGATAATCTCCTCCACAGCGCTGGTCCAGCTTCAGATCAGAGTAATAATACAATAAATAGTACAGAGCTGCACCATCAATGATGAGACCTGTTTTTTCTATGTTAACCTCCTCACAGAGAGAAGGTATCTGATCTATCAAGTCTTCTAACTTTAAAATTCCCATTATTCCTTAAAGTGTGGTGAAGGTGAGCGGTGGTTATTGTGCTAATGCCTCTGTGTCTGCAGATATTTATACACCTACTAGAACATCGTACAGGTACACGCCCACACTGACAGATCCAGTCACACCTGCTCTGACTAATCTAGCATACCTATGTTACTCTTTTGGTTTCATTTCTTTCATCTTCATGTTGTGGCTTTCAGTTTTATTTCACTATGTGGTGCAAAATGAAATGTGTTTCATTAACTTTCCAGCTCTGTTAATATATCAAAGATACTTAGTTCTTTAAGATAAGAAAATGATATGATAAACCTTTATTAGTCCCAAACTAATAAAGGTTAAAAAAGGTTTTATTATCAACACATGTCCCAACTGGTGTTTAAAAAATCAGTATTTAAATTCAGTAATGAACCATGTTGTGAAGAGGAGCTTTTCAAATTGAGAGCCACTGCTAAAGAAAGGCACGATTTTACCACCTCTCGGGTTGATCACTGTAACACTGCCTATTCAGTCCATGTTCTCCTTTCTTTACTACAAACAGTCCAAACTCAGGTCCACTGGCTTTCTGTGAAACAATGAATTGATTGACTCATTAGAGCATTCACCCATACTTTTAAATAACAGAGTGAAAACAGTGTTTGTAAGCTAGAGAGAATCATTACCTCAGACTGTCATCGGATTATTGTGAGAAAACCTGATATTGTTGGAGACTATGTGAGGAGCAGGCATTGCACTGAAGTAAAACACATTTACAAAAGATTTCAACATTTCATATCTTGACTCATGAGCTTTGAATAACTGCAAATCACTGCAGTGTGTTTGTATTCACATTTTTAGGTTTCTAATCAGAGGTGAAACAACTAGAGTCATTTGTCACCTAAGTAGAAGTAGAGATACTTGTTACAAATGCCATATTAATATAATATTAATGCATAATAATAAAAAGTTTATTTCAATTAATGTAATCACCTTGAACATCTGTTATGTAGAAAGTAAGCAGAGGAAAACACTGTACAGATGTGGTCAGAAGATTACATACTCTAAAAGATTAAGAATAACCCAGGAACCACCAAGGCTGCAAAACCAACAGCTGAGTTAGTAAGTTACACATGAAAGCGGTAGAAAGAAGAACAAAGATAGTCTCTGTCACCAGCTGCATCTGGAGAGGCCCAGCATCAACCTATTGCTTTTCACTGTCCACAGCACTGTTTGTTGCTTATCTATTTCTTCTTTTCTCTGAGCTGATGTGGACTTGAAAGAGCAGTTTGTAAGAACTGATCCTGCCACTGAGACAGGTTTCTCAGGTAGGAGGAAAGTAGCTCTGTGCATCTTGACCATGTTTGGCTCCACTCCACAGTGAACTTTATCAAAACTAAATACCGATCCCAGCTCATCAATGAGCACCCCACATGTGTATAAGGATGACCCTGACTCCATTCAAGCCCAGATTTAAAATGCTGTCAGAATAAGCTAAAGCTCAATTCATTCACTGAGCAAAAAAGTGGGGAGTTGATTAAATATGGAGAGAAATTTGCACCCAAATGTTTGAAACTACACGTAACATCTCCCTCACTCACTCACAAAACCTCAAATACGTGTGCACCAGTCACCTGGTACACACAGATCATATCACATGCCCACGTGGGGTTCACACAGATCGACAAGTGTAAGCTATGTAGCTATGTTCAAGTCCCAGTGTAAAACTGGGACTTCTGGGCTTCAACTGTGTACCTGTGTCTATTTGTTTTGTTTTGTTTGTTTATTCTTTTTACTTATTTCAAATAAAGTGGACACTTATGCTCCCAGCAAGGTTTTTGAAAGATAAAATTATCAGATTCATGAAGCTAAACTTAATCAACTGTTTGTTAATGATCAGTATTTACACGGGTTTGGATTTATGCATTTGTAAAATAGTCTTGTGTGTTCAGATTGATTCTTATTTCTGTGTGGTTTGAAGCACGCACATGAGTCCTCAAAAGTTCCACACAAATCATTGTACACATCTGTAAATATTATTTTACGCTTGTGGATCATGTTGTATGCATTTCCAACACTTTTGAGGGAAATTTCTCTCTTTTTTTTTCGACCTCTTTAAATTTTAGTTGAATACCCCTAATATACTGTTTATGCTGTGTTTATATTAGACTCTGTAAAGCTGGTATGAAGGTGGAATTCAGTGAATGAATCTCAGGATCATCATCTAAAAGTCATCTGAATCTCTGCTACACTTGATGTAACCTACCATGAAACCACAGACACTGTGCACCAGTCACACACTGTTCTTTACTTTGAATCCATCACAGTACAGCAAACTAACCTGTTAACCTGCACTAACCTGCAGAGGATGTTCATATAACCTTTAACACAGTTTACCTCCGTTTGTTTAGCAGCAGGTTTCACAATATAAAAAAGCACAATGTCACATGTACAGACCCAATGTGTGATTTAAAATCATGAGGACTTACATGTAAGCTTTAAATGAGCAGTCCTTACCTATAAATATCACCTGCCTGTGAAATACAGCAGCTGGACATTTAGCTAGCACACAGTTTGTGCATTTGTTAAGCTGATAGAAACATTGCGTTTGAAATTACCTGCCACTTAAAAATATTTTACTCCTTTTATGTTTTTATTGTCTTTATTTTTATCTCATCTTCAGTAGAGCTAGCTAGATGCTGAAGCAACATACAGACACCTGCAGTGTCATGGTCCGGAGTCTGGTGACTCTGTGTTTATGTTTTGTTTTCTTATATCTATATGATTTAGTGGTTTGTCATGGCTTTGTCTTTCGTATTTCTAGTATTCTTAGTTATTCTTTGGTAATTTAAAGATTTTCCAGGCCTTAGGTTTTGTCAGTGTGCCTACCTTATGTTCCTTGTGTTACATCCAGAGTCCTGGGCCCTGTTTCAGGAAGCCGGTTTAGTGCAAACTCTGAGTAAGTAAACCCTGAGTTAACGAAAACTCTGG
>NW_024583613.1:56768-59386 GCF_018398535.1 Haplochromis burtoni
CTCGTCCGCGCGCTTCACTTGGGGTTAAAGCAACTCCGCGTTGATTGAACTAATTGTTATCAGCCTTTCTGAAACCGAATATTCCGAGTTGGACAGTTCGGGGTTACTCAACCCTGAGTATCGTTTTTCACTCTGAGTTTTCTAAACCGGCTTCCTGAAATAGGGCCCTGGTTTCTATGTTCGTGTATTTCCTTTGACAGTGCCGTGCCCCGCGTCAGTGTATTCTGTTTTGCTCCCCCTCTGTCTTATCTCGTTTGATTATGTTTAGCTGTGTTCTCTGCCTGTTTGCCATTTCCTCGTTTCTCTCTGTGTACATTTATTGTGTGTGTTCACCTCTGTTCCTCATCAGATCGTCTGTTTTCTCCTGGGTGTAATGTGTCTCATCCCCGGTGTTTATGTCTCAGGCTCCGCATTCCTGGTGTTCAGGTTTTTGTAACATTTACTACTAATAGTACTACTAATTACTTTCCTCATGTTCTTTTGTTAGTTTATCCCAGTGTAGGTTTTGTTAGTCTAAGTCCCCCTCATGCTCTGCTTTTGTTTCATTTTGTCTTTCACTAAATAAGTTCACTCACAGCTACGCTGTCATCAGTGCCTGCACTTTGGTCTGCTTTCTCTTCTCTCCACACGGTTCCCTCGCCAACTGTGACCAAACCAGTTAACCTCTGACTATGGCACACAGTTTTGCCTATTTTGTCTCTTTTCATCAGTCGGTATAACACTTAATACGTCGTAGATAAGCCCAGCACAGCACTGTTTAATCCCTTGTGTTTGGAGCTTTTTAATGTTTGAATTATGAACAGGCCAGTGTTTTATCAAAGAATCAACCATTCATTGTTTGTTTAAATACATACTAGTTTTACTGTAGTGTTTAATTGCTTGAAGAAAAATATAATAAAATGAGGGGTTACTCAACAATTCTGCACAGTACTATATTTAAACAAACTGATAAACATCAGACTGGAAAAAAGCAAATTATTTTCATGCTGTTAAAGCTAAACAATCACCAATGGTCAGTATTTAATACCAACTGGAGACCAACACTATTGGTTGCCGCTACAGTTCAATATGAAATAGAATAGATCTTTATTGTCACTGTTACAAGAACAACGAAACACAGTTTGGCATCTCTCCGTTGGCAGCATGTAGATTTACACTCAGATTCTTACAACGTAAGTATCTAGAAAGTAAGATAGTCATTTTTTTATCTTTACAAAAAAAGGTATGTAAGATAAAAATATATGCAATGTAAGCAGGAAGTGAGGGATTAGTGCATTATGGGGTGCTATGTGAACAGTGGTATTGCACATTGAGTAAGGTTTAGAGCTGCTGGGTTGCTACTATAATAAATACAGTTACGGTATATAGCTAGAGGTAGGAGTGTTGGTTGCAATATAGTATAATAAATACGGTTTATAAATACAGTGTAAATGTCCATGAATGTAAACAGCACAGTTAGCCTTCAATCAGGGTGGAAGTCAGGCATGTTTTCACAACCACATCACTTCCTTATTTCTTTCCTTTAATTTGGCTTCATTAATTACTTTAATATTTACTCATTAAACAATGTTTTTGTCATTGTACTATATTTGTCTGCAACTATTCTGCATAGTCATTAAATGTCAAGAATGAAGACATTCTTGACACTCGATGTTGCTTGGACATAATAGCCTGAGATCATTTATCAGCACAGGTTAAAGTGAGATTTGGTAGGTGGAGGAACCTTAAGATCAGGTGTAGCGGTGCAGCGTGAGAACAAGAATCCCCTAGAAATAAGTCATATATAAAAAGTCTGCTGAAAGAGCTTTTTTTATATATCAGTCTGCACATTTTTAACACCAACAATACACCTTTAATGTTTACCTGCATGAACTCTGAAGTGTCATATTAGAAACAAGCGGCATCACTGAGAGCACATTCCTGTTGTGAGTTCATCAGATTTAATGATTTTGTACTGAAGCATTCATTTTAATGATACATATTCTTTATTGACCTCTGCCACCTGTTCCTAGTGTTTGACTGCTGTAAGCTGCTCAGCTGATCCACTTTGTGTAGTCAACGTGTGACGCCCCTCCTTTCATGTGAGCGCACTCAGAGCTTGAAGTCGAAACTTTGGTTGGCAAACACAGTTAATAACTGGTTTCCCAAACTATCAGCTGATGTTCAACTAATAGAATTCAGAGAGTGAATCTAATCAGCATCTCCAGCTTAAAGTTAAATTGATGTTTCAGACAGAAAGATGGACAATAGAAACTGAATAAAAGAAAGTTAAGACAGAAAACATCTGACAAAGAAACACAAATTGTCACCATAATTCAGAAATAATAAAAATAATAAAACTTAATCAAATTAAGTGATGATCAGTGTAACCTGCTGTTGTACAACATGTTACTTCCAGTGGATTCTGTGTGACGTATAACAGCCACTAAGTGTCATTTGTTATGTTAGCATTTCCACGTTCAGTGATCAAGAAATTAAGAAAATAAAATAATGGTCTTGATGGTAAAAGTCCTGATTTAAAAGTGACAGCTCGTACTTTTCCTTTTTCTCCCTCCCTCGCTCACAGACACATAACGGGTATGGCAGTCCATTCTCCCTGCAGCACGGACTACACTGCC
>NW_024583614.1:0-31057 GCF_018398535.1 Haplochromis burtoni
CATCACAAATAAGAAACAATGTGTGAAGACTGTAGCATGCATGGCTTCAGCTTCTGCTTCTCATGTGCTCCACCACCCTCCAACCTGCACATGTGGACGTTTTTCATTCATCTACATGAACACATGCGTGTGCAGAAACGCCAATCATAGGTCAGAGGTCACACCTATTTCGTAACTATTGAGTTCCTATTTCTCTTTATTAAGTGTGCCTATGCCAAAAGGCACACTTATTACTATTGCTCGGATTTCTTCTTCTTCTTATTATTATTATTCTCCATCTTCCGCCTGAACTTTATGACAGCCTCCCCTATTTTCAGGCGAGAATGTAGGGGTGTAAACTTCAAATATCTGCTCGTTTTATCAAGAAGTCCCATATTTTATCAAGAAGTCCCATATCTCTCACGATGTTACTGCTAGCGCCGCATGGCAGCTAGCCGGCTAGCTGGCTAGCGCGGCTTGGCTGACACCCAGGCCGGGCTGGCTGACACCCAGGCCCGCTCACGCTCTCGTGTCACCCCTAGTCTTTCGTGATGACTCTTGGTTGGCTGCTGGACTTATTTTTCATTTATATGGGCTGGTGATTCGGTATGAGTGTCCGGTGAACTGAATGTCAGGTAAGACGTTATGTATATGTAAGGTAGTGACTGGAATAAGTCACAAGGTGTCGCTGTTGAGCTGCATATATGTTGTAAATTTTAGCAATTTTGACCATTTGTCCTCTGCAGGACACCGTAGTTCAGATTTCTCGTTCGCGTGGGCGCCATCTTGGTTCAGTGTTTACTGTGATGTGCAAAGGTAAGCACTGTCAGTGGCGAACTGCATTGGTTTTGTTTAAAAATAAGTGTTCCACTGTGTAAAATAGCGGTTTGTCATTTAAGCCGAGCATATATTTTGTTTATTGAGAGGTTCATGTATTGTCTGATGAGAGTATGAGCAGTTTGTGTGCATGTTTCATTTGGTAATATCTGCCGCAATTTCGGGCTACATTCCCGCTAGTTAGCAGAGCACCCATTCGGGCAAAGTAATGCAAGATGAAGCATTAGCTTTTCAGCTGCAGTTTGCTGGTAATCCTGCTATGTTAGTTTTGTGTCATACTCATTCCTGAGACCGTGGAATTTTGTAAAAACATGATTATTTTTGCTTAATGTGTTTTTTATATATATTGTTGTTGTATTTTACTATGTTGATAATCACGCAGTGTTTACTGTGATTTGCAAAGGGCCAGCAGCAGAGTTGGAGTGGTGTTTGCCCCAGCATCTGAATAAACGGCACGGTCCGAGCCACAAATTGAACGCCTGTGTCCGACTGGTCTCTCTACTGTGCACCCCAATCCAACACAAACTTACACAACGCAGAGTCCGGGGTGTAGGGAGGCCCCTGCACGGGTTGGGTTACATATATTTCCGTTGTGCTGACTTTTTACAATCAGTTACAATAAGTCGTACAGCTGGGTGGGTGCTGTGTTACTGATGGTGAACTTTATTGTATTCATAAGGTTAGTTATTGGGTTGCCAACCGCCCCGTGCAAACGGAATCGTCCCGCATTCAGAGAAAATATTACGCGTTTCGTATTGAGCTGAAAAGGAACACAGTTTGTCCCGTACTTCAGGTAGAATGGAAGAAGACACAAAGCTGGATTTATTCTGTCGTTACTCAGGCTCCCCTGTCATTCTCTCGCCTGTTGCAACTTCAATCGTGAAACTGATCAATGATCGGCTTTTCTCTCGTTTGTTTATTGCGCTAAACAACAGCAGCACGTTTAAGCTTGATCAGCTGTTGTTAGAATTCATTTGATTTTAATTTCTAGTATCAGCTGATGTTTGCTGGAGCCACAGCTGTAAAAAAGGGCTGGTCGAAACCAGGAGATGTCCTTACTGAATCATCAGAGCTGAACTGGTGATGGAGAAACAGGTTTACCTTTTAGGTGACATGAATGAGTTGAAGGGAAGTTATGAACTGTTTCTGAGAGACAAATAACACCAAGCTCCTTTTTTTGTGTAGCTGACAGCTGGTGGGGGGACACAAAGATATACTTTTCTTTCTTACTCTCATATAAAATATTTAGCTTTTATTAAATAGTTATCTGAATCTTACAACCAAAGTTTGTATAATAATACACAAGATTGGCTGTAGACCATACCCTTGGAGGATCTTAAGGACATTTATTGTCTTTTGAATTTTAGTTTTAAACCATTTTCACTGTGTTGAGTGGATTATAGCCAAATTTGTCAAAGAATCTTTTTTTAACTTTTTTTTTTAATTGTGGTGTAAATTCATTAAATTAGCCTAAAATGGCTAAGCTACAGCAATGCATCCACCTTTATGCCTTTGGACAAAAATTGTCCCATTGAAACCCATTATAAACGCTATTTTTCACGCCAGAAAAATTACGGTTTAAGGGATCGTCAGGTTTCCACCTTAGGTTTCGTTTTTAACTAGAGACCTTAGAGTTGTAATTTTTTTATTTGTCCACCGAGTGGCGCCCTTGCTTCACATTTGACCTCTGCTCGAAAACAGCGGGCTGCAGAACTGAACTGCGGGAAAGGAAGTCTGATTTCCGGCTTGCATCACCGGCTTCGCCCGCTGATCGGGCGGACCATTTTCCCCCTAGACGTGAGAGGTGGATTTTTTTTAATCAACAGGAAATGACGTATTTGTTGTCACGTGGTATGGACGTGTGTGCTGGAGAAAGGAGTCCCACGCAACATGCCCCGGTTCGTCGCGAGTTACCCCGGGAACAGGCACCTCTTTCGGCCTAGAGGAGAAGCATTGACCGCCTGGAGACCATTTTCGGCTCCGGAAATTTTTTTTTAAAGTAGATCGAAATTACTTTTGGTGCCGATCTTTGGACCATCTAAAGGCCTAATTATAATAACAATCAAATATTACTTCAAATGTTTTTTTTGGAAAATATTTAGTTTTTTAGTTTTTTTGTAATACAACTGGGATTTAAAGGGTTAAAACAACGAAAATATAATTAAAACTTTATATGAATATTTCAGGGAGAAGTAGTTTTAAAAGACTGACCAATTTAAAGTGAAAAAAAAATTAATATTTAATATTTTTATTGCACTTTTTGGGGAATGGACATAGGCTGCATTTTTTTTAATGTGCTCCTGCAAAAAAAATAATGGCAGGTCAAAATGAATGTTTGGTGCCAATCTTTGGACCATCTAAAGGCCTAATTATAATAACAATCAAATATTACTTCAAATGTTTTTTTTGGAAAATATTTAGTTTTTTTGTTTTTTGGGGCTAAAAAAACAGGGCGCTCGTGTAATAAACTGGGATTTAAAGGGTTAAAACAACGAAAATATAATTAAAACTTTATATGAATATTTCAGGGAGAAGTAGTTTTAAAAGACTGACCAATTTAAAGTGAAAAAAAATATGAATATATAAAGTTTTTATAGCACTTTTTGGGGAATGGACATTTATTGTCGTTAAGCACAAAGGTGGATGCATTTTTAAGACGCCTCCAGGTGTTAATCATTCAGAACACTGTGTAAAAATAACAAAAAACAAAAAGTGAATGAAAAGTGCATAAATATTTATTTTACGTGTTTGATGTGTGTGGCAGGGCGTGGTCTGCAGTGCCGCTGCAGGGGAGGTGGACCCACCTCAGCGGCATCTGCAATCACGCCTCTCAGGTGTAAAGTCTGTGCTCTCTCTGCTTTTTTTTTTTTTTTTGTATGTGTCGGGCTGTGAGATGAAAAGCTACAGCCGGCTGTGTGGGTACAGCAACTATGTGTGAAAAGTGGTCCATAACGTAATGCTTCAAAGTGTGTTCATGCAAACATTGTCGGGTCTGCTTATGAACCTCTGCGCACAGCGTCTACAAATTGGGGCTGTACGAAGTCACCTCATCTTTACACAAAACTGTAAGCTGTCATCTGTGAGGCGCGAGCGGTGTTTGGTTTTACCATAGTTCATGGTGGAGAATGGCTGCTCTGCTGAGTTTTGCTCTCTGTAGCCGTTTGAATGGCAAACTATACTGATTAGCGGCGGCATAGGCACACTTAAAATTTCTTCTGAAATTTTCGCTTTCTAGTTCTTTATTCCACTATTTTATTCTAGCTGCTTCCGTACACTTTTTGGCGCTTAACTACTCCCACAGTTTTTGTGCTATTTGCCATTCAAACTTTAAAAAATTCTGCTCTTTCTGCTAATGCCGGCTATGACTTTTGGTGCTCATAACTTCTATACTTTTTGAGATATTGAATTTTTTTTGCAATATTTTTTGCCCATTTCTGCCATATCATCAGTGGCCTCACTGATTTTCCTTGCCGGGTTGACCTGTGTTTTAGCTCAGTGAGATGAGCATCCGTTCTCAGACTGGGAGGCCCGGGTTCAAATCCCGCTTATGGCAACATTTCTTTCAGTTAACACTTAAACTTTTTTAACTCTTTTCAGCAAAATTTTCAGTTTTTTCTGCTGTTTTCAGAAAAAAACTCTTTTCAGCAGAAATTCTGCTGATTCACCTCTTTTCTGCAAAGTTTTCAGCCTTTTCACCTCTTATCAGCACAATTCTCAGCCGCTTCTGCTCATTTCAGCACAATTGTCAGTCTCTCCACCACTTCTTTGTGAGAAAGAGTTTGGTGCAGTGAGATGAATAGCTACCTTGAGACCTGAAGGGCCAGGTTTGAATCCTGCTCAGGGCAATGGTTTTTTTTTTGTTTTTTTTCTCAACTTTTTCAGCTTTTTTCAGCAGACATCTTCAGCGTTAAGGCATCCACACAGCATTTTCGCAGGAAATGCAAATTTTTCTAGTTGTCTGAGACTGTGATGTGTAGAAGTGCTCGATGTAGTCACCGATTTTCATCTGCAGTTCTTATTTATCGAACAATACCATGAAGATGAACGTGGAAGCACGCGAGCACAAAAAGTAGAATAATAGCAAAACTTTAGTGTTTTAAAAAACAATAATAAAAATGTACAAACACACATGTGACTCCAGACTGCAACAGCTCTCAGATTAGAAATGAGCGACAGTTTCCTTTGGAAAGATGATTTTAATATAAAATACTTCACTCAAAGTTTTGTTTTCTTCTATTTTTTTTATAATATTATTTTTGTTGTTCTTTATTACTATTAATCACTGATATCAGTGTGAGCCCCTGAAAAGCCTCATCAGCTGATATCCAGCTTATTTAATGTTGTGCCCCAGAAGAAATTTGTCATCTGAGGTCAGTGGTTTTATGCACAGTCCCTCACAAATAAGCAATAAAAAGACAAAACAGGAAGATTACTGATGAATGACATAATAAAGTTCACTTACTCTGTCCTTATGGCTTTTATAATACGAGTTAACCGGTTCACATCCACAGCCAGACTGGTTCCAGCTGACAGTAGCACAGCCAGCATGAAGCACGGCAGCACCTTCATCTGCATCGTTTCAAACAACACGTTTGTGATGAGTTTTAATGCAGTAAACAGTTAACCATTACAGTAAACTGTTAACTCAAAACTCTTAAAAATATCTTACCTTTAAAAAGTCTTTTAAAAATGTCAAACTTTTCCACCTTCACTGCTTTGTTTGTCCTGAAACTGCAACAGAAGAAAGAAACCAGTGAAATGCAGGAAACTGAACTGGGACTAAACTGAACCAAGAGCTTCACATACCTGCTCAGGTGGAAGGTCTGTGACCTTCAGTTAGCTGTAAGGAGTGGTTCTATCTGCAGTCGTTCAGGAGGTTTTTATATGAGCAGAGGGGCACAGCAGCCTAAAAATGAGGAAGACAGAAACGAGAAGAAGAGCATCTTATCAGAGCATCATCACATCCTCTCCGCCTGTGGCCACAGTCAGCAAATATGATGAACTCTGTGAGTGCGACAGCTTTTTACAAGCTTCAGCCACAATCAGTCGTTAAAACCCTCTACAGCATAGCGTTGCCCTGAGGCAACAAACCACATTTTCATGCCTTACACTGGCCCTTCAAAAAAACAACAACAACTTTTTTTTTTCAAATAATGCTACCAGACACATCTCTTTCCAATAAAATGATGAGTTGAAGGTGGTGTGACTTTCATTTTGGGGGAGGACCCCTTTCTGCAAGCTGCACTACATGAGGACATCTCCATTAGGAGGCAAGATAAAGATCACTATTTTACATGTTTATAGTGAAATAAATGTATATTAAAAATACTTGTATGTGCATGAATATGTTAAGAAGCATATTTGATTGTTTGTTCTACTTTTTAAAATTTATTTATACAGTAAAACTGTTAATTTTCATTCGTTGCCTCAAGGCAACACTGCGCAGTTAGCCCAATTTTTTTCAGGCAATATAATGCATTTGCATATATTGCATACTCAGTAAGTGAGGACAGTGAGCTTTCAGGGAGTGACATTGAAGTAGAGGAGTGGATCCCTGAATGAGGTTTGGGGGATACTTAGGAGCTCAGGGGTCAGTTGGTAAAGTAACTGTGTCTGTGTGTGTAGTGCCCACATAGCAAGCAGGTCTGGCCAGGATCTGGTATCAAGTCGGCACTGCTGGCCGACTTCTGGCATGATAAGACGTATGTCATCAGGCCTGGCATAGATGGCACTGTCTATGTGATGGCATGCCATATCTGGCTTGATTGTGGCTTGGTTTATGTGGCCCAGGCCTACAGAAAACAGGTCTGGCCCAGATCTCATCAAGCTGGCACTTCTGACTGACTGGTGTTTTGGCAGAGTGTATGTCAACCAGATGTGTGCCAGGTCTGGCAATGACGCCACTGTTTATGCGATGGCATGCCATATCTCAGGTGGTAGAGCAGGTTACAAACTGATCGGAAGGTTAGCTGGTTCGATCCCTGGCTCCTCCAGTCTGCATGTCAAGAGTGTGAATGTGTATGAATGTAGTTAGGAAGCACTCAGTTAAGCAAAAGTGGCATGTTGTATAGAGCAGTTTGAGTAATCTGGGAGAGTAGAAAAATGCTATATAAAAATCAGTCCATTCACTGTCTGAACAGAGTTTCGGCATGTTACTTTTGCACTGTTTTGCATGTTCTGGCACATGTTGTTATTACATGGCTTGATTAAGGTACACATTAGGCTGACATCTGGGGCTAGAGCTGAAACCGTTCTGGCCCTTTGGTGGCGCCCAGACCTGGTTTGCCAGTGGTGGCCCATTCAGAGCAACGGGTTTTTCCCTTTTCTACATCTGCATGTTCTCGGAAAGAGCTGAGGTTTCTCTTCTCTACATCTAACTGTTCTCTGAAAACAGGAAGTGGTTAGTAGCTGAATAAGTTCATCACAAAAGTTATTAGGTGAAAAGTCACGTAGACATGTAGATTGCTTAGTGATCAATAAAAAGCACATTTTTATAATGCTAACTGTTTTGGCAATATTATTACATCTAATAGTGTTTTCAGAAGACTTCCATGTTGTACTGGGTGTCCAGTAGATGTAATCACTCCTCTGTTCTGCCAAATTTTTGCAAAGTGGTGAACTACTGAAAAACATACTGGCTGTCTGTGTATATATTTATATCTTGGCCTGCAAGCAATTCACATGCATGTATGACTGCTTTGAGTTCTGCACTCTGAGTGGAGTGTGGATGACCTTCTTCAGGTGAGGCCAAAAGTGTGCTTGGGTTCAATTGACCACACTTGTGGATGGTAATGTGTGATTGCGACAGTAAGATTCCAACATATGATAGTTGTCTTGCATGCGTCAGGTAAGACAGATTGGCTTGGAGTAAAATTGAAGTCACTGCGTGGGGTACTCTGATGATCAGAGTGTGCCCTAAAACAATGTCAGCTGACTTTCTTTCTTTTTTTTTACTGCCTCTGATGCGGCTGCACAGGCTTGCACATGCAGGCAGGCCTGACGCAACAGAGTCTAATTTGCACGAGTAAAATGCGAGCGGGCGTTGTTTTTCTCCAAATGCCTGTGTTAACACTGCTTTCATATAACCTGCTCCTCCATCTACATGTAAGTAGAAAGGCTTATCATAGTCAGGCAATGCTAAAACTGTATTTGTCTGTAATGCCTATTTTTAAGTTACTGAATCCTTCTTCTTTTTTCTTCTCTATAGATGCAACACTACATTTTCACTTAAGGCATTTTAGATATTTCTAGTTTTTTCCAAAGAATTCACACATCTCACACATCCTACATATTTCAAACTTTTAAGTTAGGATTTTTTAAAAAACAACAACTTTGCATTGCTCATAGCTCACAGCTCTAAAACTAGGCATTTGTAAATCATATGCCTAATCAGTATGTGTCACTGTGATCCACAAGTATGGTCACAAATTTGTTTCCAAACAAACAAAATAATCAAACAAAAACAAAAACGTACAACATTAGTCAGGACACAAAAAGGAAAAGAAAAAAATGCTGCCAGAAACAAATCAGAAGTGTGAGGACAAAACTGAGCTCACAGACAGCTGCATGTGTGAGCTTTTAATATCATGCAGCCTCTGCTCTAAAAAAATAAAAATGTGTAACTTGCTCATTAACTTGGTAGTCTACATATTTAATTCAACTTCTCAATCCCGTAGCTTTAGCTGGTGTCTACAGGGTTTGGCTTATTGGTTGTTATTATAGGTTTGCTCTATATCTCAGCAATGTCTCATCTAGGATGACAGGTTTCCAACCGGGTCAAGTGCCTCTATGCACTTCATTAGTTTACTTATTTTCTTCGTTATCTTCATCTCATATGTCGTTCTGCTGAGTTTGAGCAACCTTAAGCTTGATGCAGACTACTTCTTAACAATTATCCACCTCACATCATAACTGACTGAGGTGCCTCTTCATATTAATATTATGTCATAATTAATGTTATTATCTTTTTTTATATATAACAGCAATAGTATATTACAATATTTTATTACTGAGCCAATTTGATAGTTAGGATCATCGTACTCAGCAAACAGATGATTTAGAATTCATCCAATCTGCACAGATTTGCTTTTTCTCTGAACAGGTTTGTGCCTACCTTTTTAGACCGGTCTTCTGTTTGCCTCATATCAGATCCAACCTTCGGTCACATTCGTTCTCTCTGTTGCATGGCGAACCAGGCAGTTTATTATAATATATTATTTATATTTTATTTTGTATCCATCAAGGGCTTCGGGTGATCTGCAGTTTCACCATTTCCCAAGCTGGAGACATTTACCTTTTCACACACTTTCCTTGGCTGAACAATGACACAGCCTTAATGTACCTTATGCATCTCTCTATTTTATTTAATAGGTTTTCGTGTGAATTATTTGCTTTCATTCATTCCATACATTCTGTACATGGTCGTCATGCCAACTATGTTTCATTGTTAATATCAGTTTACAGGTTGTTATCCTTGCTATTATTAGTTTCAATACATTTTAAATAAGTTCTAATGTAATTTTGTCTTTGTTTATTTTATTTTTGTACTTCTTATATTTATATCTATTCGGTGGGTTCTGTTTCCAACCTTTTTAAACTACTTTAAACTACTTTGATCTCTAGTTTTCACTTAATAAGGGATTATTATGTTCTTCCTGATATGGGTGAGTATATAACAGGTGGTGCTGCAGATGCGGCTGCAGGAACGGGTGGTGGATTAATAAAAGGATTGCGAGGACTGCACAGTGTCTCGTCTTCTGGTTTTACTAAACTGGCAGCTAAGTTCTGTTTTTCTGACTGTTTATCTTCTTTCTCTTGTTTTTTTTTTCTCTTTTATTCTCATCTCGCCTAGCTGCTTCTTCTTTCCAGGCCTTGAAATATTGTGATCCTTGCGTGTGTTTTCCTTTCTTTCTTAAGTCTTTTGTTTCTCCTATTTCTTTCAAAAGAGCTTCCTTCAGTTGTGTTAATGCTGAGGGGCTGCATTTACCTTCCCAAATGGGACATTTTGTTTTCTTAGATTTCTCCATCTACAAGCACTGATTTGTCCGGCGCCTGGACATTGGGGGTGTATGGGGGTGCCTACTGGGGTCAGCGGGGGAGCTGGCCCCAGGGAGGGGTCACTTGCCCCTCCCTTCCTTCCCTCCCCATCTCCAGCTGCCTCCCTCTTCCCGCTCCACCACAACCACCCACACATGCAGGGCCTTGGAGTAGGGGTATGTCACCAGGGTGCAGAGGAGGCTACCCCCCCCTCTGTCCCCTTCTGGCTGCCTCTGCCTCAATTTTATCCCACAACTTAGACATTCACATTACTCACACTCTCATTACACATACATATAGGATCTTGGGGGTGGGCACGATACACGGAGTCCAAAGTTACCATCAGGGTGTACACCCCCCTGGCGTCGTTGCCCACCTCTCAATTTTAAATACACGTAGACATTGAGGGCTAGCAGGAGGGACCATGCGCTTACCTGCTGCTCTCTGGCAGGTAGCTCCATGCCCTCCTGGGTTTTAAATGCACCTTAGAACACACATGCATCAACACTACAATGAGCGGGTGGAGGGAGGTTTGGAGTCTTCTCTCACCCCCGTTCTCTGCGGCCTGCTGGAGCGGGGGGGCTAGGAGGAGTTGGCCGTCCGACTGCGGTCTGGAGTGTGGGGCCTCCCTGCTGCTGCGGAGTCGGGGCGGTCTGCCTCTCCCCACCGCAGGGAAAAGGGTAACACCACCTGGGTCTGGGTGCAGTTCCCCCCTCCAGGGGCAAGGGTACCTAGACCCGGTTCGTAGAGTACGCTTGGGGAGTGTGATCGTGTGTACAGCGTCTCTTTATGTCTGTCTCCACGTTGGTTGAGTGTGGAGTAAGTGCATATGAGAGCATGAGGGTGGGAATGGATGTTTGTATCTGTGTGTGCCTGTATGTCTGTGTCTATATGTCAGGTTGGGTATCAGACGCCACCTCTCTGGGGACATCTTAGGCCCTCCAAGGTTTGGAGGCCTATCTCCCCCTACCACCACTTCCCCTGCCAGTGGCGGACTCCCTCAGACATCGGTGCGTTGGTGGTTCTTTGTGTCCGGGGATGGGCGTCCAGGTACACACCGGCTCACTCCTTGGCGGCCGCTTATCGGGGCCTGGAGCCTGGGGCTCGCTTGGGCCACTTCGGAGGTGGGGCCTCTCTCGGGGCCACTGGGTCACTCAGGCACAGCTGGCTGCTGGCGGAGCTCACGGGCGCGTCACTGCAACTCCCCCTGGCTTCTGCTCCGCGGCTGCTGAGTGAGCCCTCATCTGGGACTCTCCTCAGCTCTTTCTGGGACAGTGGCGCGGCTGCCCCTCTGTTGGTCTTCCTTGGTCTCTTGTGTTCTGGGGGCCTCTGGATGTCTGGAGTTTTGATCTCCTCCATACCTGCTTCATGCCCTGGAGGACGGGGCTGTGGCCCCCCCACACCCTCTAGCAGATCATTACATGAAGGAACCTTTTAAAAAAACAAGCGCGTCCATGCTCACAGGTGTACACACGGGTGATCACACCCACAAACTACACCCTTTTTGGCTCCTACCTCAAAGCACACTGTGTTCTGTTGATCTTATGTGCTGCATTAATATTTAGTATTTACTGTCATATTCCCATATATCATTGTGATGTTGTTTATTCTATTACTCTTGTTCTCTTCTGCTTGTTTTCTTTTTTCTTTCTCAGCAGGTGATCCAGGTGATCGATATATGCATTTTTTTTTCTGCCCATTCTGTTGGTTTTTGTTTTTTGCCCTTCTCCCCCGTCCCTCTTCTCAGCTGTTTCTCTTTCCCTCTTTCTTTCTCCCCTTCTTTCCCCCAGTCAAGTCTGTCCCGTATTCAGCAAGTGAAAATAAAATAAACAATAAAAGGTGAATCAAATGGACCATTACGGCAAGGCTGGGATGGTCAATTTGGTAAAGTAAATCCGTTGGGCATCTTTCTTTGCCTTTAGACAATA
This sequence comes from Haplochromis burtoni, assembly GCF_018398535.1. Taxonomy (NCBI): domain Eukaryota; kingdom Metazoa; phylum Chordata; class Actinopteri; order Cichliformes; family Cichlidae; genus Haplochromis; species Haplochromis burtoni. The sequence continues at coordinate 11,781 of NW_024583614.1, forward strand.
ATTCTGATGGCAAAAGAGCCAAACGGGACAGGCAAAAAAAAAAAAATTAAAAATATATATTTTAACTCAAAAGTACAGTTTTTAAATTTAATGTTGCTGAAACAACAAAGTAATAAAAAAATAAATCTATCTGATTGAGGAATCACTCATCTTTGGAAAAGAGAGTTTATTACAGAGAAATGGCTCTTTCCAAAATAAAAGCTATACTATACGCTTCTTCTGGGCTATATTCTCAGCAGCATATTAAACATATCAGGTCCCCATAAGGAGAATCATGTGCTAACGGCTGTCTAAATGACTCGGGTAAAGTTTGTAGCATGCGTGCTTGTTGTTTTTGTCTGCTTCCACTTGTCTTTGCACTAGGATGATGTCGGCGTAAATGTGCAGTCATATTCGTTGTGTTCCCACTAGTGCTGTCAGCGTTAATCTCGTTGAAATGACGTTAACGCCACAACACGGCAAATCTCCGTTAACGAGCTACCATCGCCCCGTGCGTGGGGCTAGACGGCCAACACGTTAACGAGCTAACTGCGCTAACACACTAGTTCCCACCCATGTAATTGAGCATTGCGTGGCACATCCAACATACTGTTTTACTTTTGTCCATGACGCTTACCTTCAGGGTCATACGTCACATGAAAACCAAAATAGTTCCAAACGCCAGATCTGAATGAGGGTGGGGGAGGTTCAATTTCGGGTAGCGTTGAGGCAGTTGCCATGTTGCAACGAGCTTAGCTTCTGTCTTGCTAGCTTGCGCTGCGCTCAGTGGATCTGCACTCGACAGTGCAGCCTAGGCGGAGTAGTCAAACGCAGATCCACTGAGCGCTCAACACAGACAGCATCGTCAGAAGGAAAGTTGATAAAATAAATTAAAATTTTTGTATTGTTCGATACATATGCATACCGAACCGAAAGCACTGTATCGAACGGTTCAATATCGATACGAGTATTGTTGCACCCCTAATACATACACACAGATAGACATTTGCGCGCCAATTTGTCACGAAGTAATTGCGGCTACCTCTAAACCCAGCCTAAACTTAGTTCCTTTCGGCGAACTCAACCTATTTCACGTGTTTCACGAAGTAATTGCGGCTACTTCCAACCTATTTTGCGCATTTCACGACGTAATTGCGGCTAAATCCCCTGTCAATAATAAAGGCCTTTATAAAGCAAGGCAAGCTGTGAGAGAGAACTAGGTCAGAGGGGGACAGGTCGCCTTAGCAACAGAGGCTTAAGTTAGTGGAAGTTTAAAAAACAGGAAGTTTAGTGCAGAGCTGCAGAGGCATATCAATAAAAACAGGAAACCAGACAGAAAAAGTGGAACTAGTAACACAGAAGGAGTTGTTTTTATCAAAACTATGTGTGACGTGTAAAGGACCAAAATAACACCTCTCTCTTCTGGAAGATGATTAAATAAATAATTATAAATGTTTTGACCAACTGAGTCGTGTTCTCTCTATTCAGTAAAAGAATGACAAGAACCAGATTTAATAGCAAGCAAACTATTTCTCCAGGCTAAATGATGATCCTCTAAATTTGTGACACGCCATTTCCTCTCCAGATTACGAGTCATCTGCTTTAGGGTACGTGTTTGAGAATTATACCACGGAGTCAGGTACTTCTGATTAGAGACCTTAGTTTTCACAGGAGCTACAGTATCCAGAGTCGTACGTAGTGAGGAGGTGAAATTATTAACAAGATAATCGACTTCTGTTGGGGTAGCGTTCAGATAGCTGCTCTGCTCTATGTTGGTACAGGGCATTGAAGATGATAACAGTGGGTGGATTATATTCTTAAACTTAGTTACAGCACTTTCAGAAAGACATCTACTTTGATAAAGTCTACTCTCCACCGCTGTGTAATCAATTATTGTAAATGTAAATGTTATCAGGAAATGATCAGACAGCAGAGGGTTTTCAGGAAACACTGTTAAATGTTCAGTTTCTATGCCATATGTTAAAACAAGATCTAGAGTGTGATTAAAGTGGTGGGTGGGTTCTTTTACATTTTGAGAGAAACCAATTGAGTCTAATAACAGATTAAATGCCATGTTGAGGCTGTCATTTTTAGCATCTACATGGATGTTAAAATCACCCACAATAATTATTTTATCTGAGCTGAGAACTAAATCAGATAAAAAGTCTGAGAAATCAGACAGAAACTCTGTGTAAGGCCCAGGTGGACGATAGATGATAACAAGTAAGACTGGTTTCTGAGTTTCACAGCTGGGGTGGACGAGGCTAAGCATCAGGCTTTCAAATGAATTAAAAGTCTGTCTGGGTCTTTCATTAATTAATAGGCTGGTGTGAAAAATTGCTGCCACACCGCCCCCTCGGCCTGTGCTTCGAGGTTTCTGGTAGTTAGAATGACTCGGGGGTGTTGATTCATTTAAACTAACATAATCATCCTGCTGTAAGTTACTGAGACACTGTTGTTTAGACTAGAATGAGAGAGCTTCTGTAATAAAACTGTTAGGGGCACACCACCATTTTGAGATCGCAGGCAGTGTCATGCAGGACGCATCTCCCTTCTAGAAGTAAATAAAGTGTTAAATGGTCTACTGAGCAGTGTTTTGTCTTCCATTGGATGCCTCTAAGAAATCAAAAGAACTGGGTGAAGTGTTGATCTTAACAGTCCAAGATCTCCAGTCATCAGTGTTTGATATTTTCTTAATAATGGACAAGAAGAAGAAAAAAGCCCTAAAAACGTTTCATCTATTTAAACATTTGAATATAATCTTGTGTGTTGGAGCGATTTATTTCCATAAACCAGGGTCCTTTAAAAGCATCACTCACATATTCTGCTCAGTGATTTAGTGCCGTGTTTCCCAACCTTTTGGAGCCACTGCACATTTTCACTTTAGATTAAAATAAAACAAAAATGTCACAAAAACTATATTGATCATTTTTCCCCGTGCACTCTGCTAGGTTTGTCCCCCGTTTACCTTTTTTGCTTTCTTCTGACCACTACTCATGTTAGGGGTGTCATCTGGGTCAGAATTTTCTCCAGGACCAGGTCTTTTTCTTATAAATATTTATCTGTTGCTATTACGTGTTGCGTAGTCTCACAGCATGACTATTATGCAATTTCTTCTTCGTCTTCTTCTGTTTTCCTGGCAGTTGGCAACCCATTTAATTAGAGCATGTAGTGGTACTGCCCTCTAGTGGAAGAGAATATAATTGTTCCACCAGTTACTCACGCCAATCACTTAGAGAACCATATAATCTTCCACAGCACAGTGGTTAGGTAACACTGATTTAGAGAATAAAAGCTCAGAGTCACTGGGCTTCATAAAGAGGAAGCTGAACATGTGAAACTCTCCTTCAGAATAAAAGACACGTGCAGCAGGCTGGATGCTGAGCTTTATTGAAAGAACACAGAGGGGTCAAACACCTCACAGTCAGGCAGTCACATGATTCATGGCAGACAATGCTCTCACACACTTCACATGTGAGTGTCTTATCTGTCACATGATTAATGAGATGTTTGTGTAACTACTGAGGTTAATAGAAGAACTGAGAGGGGAGGCTGGAGTTTAGAGTTAGCTGAGATCATGAGAAGAGCTTGGACTCCCTTTGGGCAGCAAGTAAAAACTGACTGAGTTCTGTGTGATCTTCCTTTGTACACAGGTGATTGGTCTCTGAGTCAGCGGGGTTTAAGTGTTAGACCCAACAATAAGCGTTGTTAATAATACAATATTGTGAAATTGTGTTTGTTTCCCCTCCAAAGCAGCTGTAACAATCTGGGTCACAACGAAAGATGTTAGTCAGCCCACCGATGGCATCACCAAGAGAACGAAGGGAATTAGCCAAAATGTTTTCAGGAATGGGAGGCCGATTGTTGGGCTGAAAGATTTTTTTAAACACAAATACAGAATAGTAGGTTTCAGCGATAAGTTCAAGGTCCTCAATGATGCTCGATGAATGGTAGCGGCTGGTGCATGTATCACATGCAGAGGCAAAAGAGTAGATGAGCAGGAAGTTGTCCTGGCTGTTTGGGAATGTGTTCAGGTTCTCAGTTTCCAGCCGCTTTCTCAGGGTTTGCAGAACACGACTTTCTGCATGTTGTCCACTTCGTCTGCCTTCAGGTGATGTTGGTCTGGCCACAATCACTCTGTGGCCTACATACACTCCACGATTGTTATTGTCTGAGGTTCTTTCCCCAATCTTTCCCAGAACAGCCTGAAAGGGATCATCCTGAAAAGCCTGGTTAAGAGTTTTTAGGTTCAGATCTACCGGGAGGACTGCAGCCAGACAGAACTGTCCATCTATGCTGTATCTGTTACAGGAAAAGGCACAGAACACACATCTCAGTATTCTGTGGTTTCATATCAGATTACTATAAAACAACAACACATACTTAGTGAGCAGAAGACCACAGAAATGTTGGCTGGGTGTGTAACATTAAAAACAGATCCCAGTTTAAATGAGTGTTTGTAGCACCATGAACTGCTGCTGCTCAGCATCCTGCAGATTAAAGCTCTGATAGAAACTCTTAATAAGTGTGTTTACTCACTGTCCTCTGATTTTTCTTACGATAGGAGTCAGATCCACCTGGGCCAGAGAGGCTCCAACTGACAGCAGGAAGACGAGCATCATGCAGGGCAGCACGTCCATCTGCAGTTTAATCAAAAAAGACACATTTTAGACACAATTAAATATGATTAGTATTATAGTCAGCAGTTAACCTTTAATTAAAACTTAATTTTAATATTTATTTAATTTTTCTCAAACGTTCTCACCTTCACTGCTTTGTTTGTCTTGAAACTGCAACAGAAGAAAGAAACCAGTGAACTGCAGGAAACTGAACTGGGACTAAACTGTGAACCAAGTGCTTCACTTGCACCTTAACTGGCAAAATTAACTGGCATTTAATTAGTTAAATAAGTAATTAATATTTTTAATTGAACACTGAAAATTTGAATTGTTTAAGGGCATATGTAATTCATTTTTGTCACTCCTGGCTCTACATAGAGTCTGGCATGTTTTCCACAGACTGACCTCTTCAGACTGCACAACTCCGCCCTCTAGTGTGACATCCAGGCCTGGTCTGCCCTAATTATTATTGCATAAGAATGCTGAAGGACAATTTTTTTAGTCCAAAGCCAGGAGAAACCTATCTCAGACTGCAAACGGTTTAGGGAGCGCTGCAATAAATGCACTGTTGTAATAACAAATACAAAGGCTGCATATTTTATCTCAGAAACTTTAAAAAATGCAAGCCCCTTAAAATATTGGAAAACAAGTTTCTAGATGGAAAAGATACCGATTCAGAGCCCCCACATACATAACAGATACAGTAAGAAACAACAAGGCTAAAATACTCTTTTAAAAAATTAGTTTCTGCGACGCTCTGAGATCACGCACTGCTGCCTACAGTGAAGGGCTCGTCTCCGGTAATATGGACCAATACAAGGCTGCATTTTCAACGTGCGCAGCGCGGTCAGACAGGCAAAGTAGAGCTACAGGGAAAAACTAGAGTCACAGCTTTAACAGTGCGACTCTAGGAGCCTGTGGGAGCGACTGTGGACAATAATGGACTATAAACAACCAGCTTCTCCAATGGTGAATGCCGACACTTCACTGGCTGATGAGCTGAATGCGTTTTATGCTCGCTTCGACGCTGCAGCAATTAAAACAACAAACGGCTGCGAGCGCACGGAGTGCACCGGTGAAGACACGGCCCAAGCAGTGGTTCTCACGTGCTTCAAACAGTCCATCATTGTCCCTGTCCCAAAGAAACAACAGCCCGCTTGCCACAATGACTACCGTCCAGTAGCACTGACTTCATCTGTGATGAAGTGTTTTGAAAGACTGATGAGAGATCACATCACTTCTTCACTTCCTGCCACCATCGACTCACTTCAGTTTGCTTACCGGACTAATCGTTCCACAGACGATGCCATATCTCACCTGCTCCACACATCCCTGAGTCACCTGGACACTGGCAGAGGGAATTATGTTAGGATGCTGTTCGTGGACTACAGTTCAGCATTCAACACAATAATTCCCTCTAAGCTTTTCACCAAGTTGACGGATCTAGGACTCAGCTCATCACTGTGTCAGTGGATCCTCAACTTCCTCACAGACAGACCCCAATCAGTGAGGGTAGGAAAACAAGTCTCCCCCTCCATCTCACTCAGCACTGGAGTGCCTCAGGGCTGTGTTTTAAGCCCCCTGCTGTACTCACTGTGCACTCATGACTGTGTAGCTACATAGAACTACAGTCTGGTGCCAGGAGAACAACCTCCTCCTAAACATCAACAAGACTAAGGAGCTGATCGTGGACTTCACTACAAAGCTGGCGAGGAATTATGAGGCCCTGATCATCAGTGGCATACCAGTGGAGAGAGTGGACAGTTTCCTGGGTGTCTACATCACTCAGGACCTGTCATGGTCCTGTCACATCAACACCCTGGTCAAGCAGGCCCGCCAGCATCTCTTCTTCCTCAGAAGACTCAGAGACTTCCATCTGCCACTGAAGGTGCTTAACTTTTACTCCTGCACCATCGAGAGTGTCCTGATGGGAAACATCTGCACCTGGTTTGGGAACAGCACCAAGCAGGACAGACAAGATCTGCAAAGAGCGGTGCAGATCAGAGCTCCCTGACCTGCTGTCCATCTACACCAAGCGGTGCAAGACCAAAGCCAGGAAGACCATGATGGACCTCTCCCATCCCAACAATGGACTCTTCTCACTGTTGAGGTCTGGGAAGCGCTTCCACTCCTTTAAGACCAAAACAGAGAGAATGAGGAGGAGCTTCTTCCCCCAGGCTATTCGGGCCCTGAACCAGGTGTAGGACTGGACTCCCACACACATCACATCACCACATGCACTCTGTTTTTTTTGCACACTTCTTATAATTTATAATTTCTTTTTATTCATAATTTCTTACGTAAATTTCTAAGTTAAATCTGTAAATTTTTGTTGTAATGTGTAAACCTGTTAATCTTACTGTTAATTCTTACTGTCATTTAATTGTTGGGCATTGCTCAGTGTAAATGACCACAGCAGACCCGGTGACATTAACATGCTTTGCAGCATTCTTTATTAGCACACACACAGTTGCTGTTCGCAGTGCACACAGAGCTGCAGCTCTGATTTGATTAAAATTTAATTTAAAATTTGATGCTGTTGAAGTGAAGCAGAGGTTATATTAGAGAACTACACTGTAAAACCTAATATTGTGCTTAATTAAAAAAATGAAGACGACTGAACTCAATTTTTATCAACTTCTTATTAACACCTAGCTTAAGTTACCAGTACTGTTGGAGCTATTTGTTCTTTATTTTTATTATTTTGAAATTTGTAAAAATTTGTTGTTAGATTACTTATATTTTGGGGTTTATTTACAAGTTTTATTTGTATTTTAATATTTGTTTCAGTGTTCGGTTTGTTTGGTGTTTACCTTGCTAAGTCAGTCAGTAAGAGCTGTAGGGCCATTTTTTCTATAAATAAAGAGACTGGTATAGGACCAGCAGGGGGGGGGCTATGTGTTTTGTTTTTTTTACCAGAGCAGGAGAAGCAGCAGGAAGTAACACAAAATTGATCTTGTTATTGCCAAACTGGATGAATAAACCATAAAGACACAACTTTCAAGTTCGGACAGTGGACTTCTTTTGCCTGCGTACGAAATATGATCTCAGTGCAGCAGGGGCTTGTTGACTTTTAATTGTGGGATGTTTGGTTTGTCAAACAAAAGGAATTGCCACTACAAGTACTACGGTATTCATTGAAAATGTCATGGTCCTGCGGCCATGACTGAGTGACTTTGTGTTTGTGTCCCTTATTGTTGTTATTCTCTTTATTATTCATGGGCTGTTTTGGGATGGTTTGTGTTTTGGGATTTTAGACACTGGGTTCTGGGTTTGTGCTCCCTCTGTTGGTCCCTGGTGTTAGTGTTCCCCTGTCTCGTCAGGTTAATCAGGTCCAGCTGTTTCCCCCACCTGTGTGTGATTTCCCAGTGTCTCTTTGTGTATTTATAGTGTGTGATTTCCTCTGCTCCTCGTCGCGTCGTCTGTGTTCATACCTGGTGTAATCCTCTGCGTGCTCTCCCTGCTGTTCACCCTTCATGTTCAGGTTTGCCACTCCTCTGTGTAGTTTATCCCAGTTTAGTTCGTCCTTAGTTCTGTTTGCCATCTCCACTTTGTGTTTGATATTATCAATAAATCACCCTCACACCTGAATAAGTGCTGCGTTTTGGGTCCTCCTTCCACTCTCCACACGGCCGCTGCCCCGGACCGTGACACAAAAAGCTAATCAACTCAGTTTATTTGATTTGTCTTAAATTAGAAAAACTTAGTAAGCTGGAAATGTCGCTTTTCTGTGGTTAAAAATAGTTGAAACTGTCATTTTATTTTGTTTTTATCTCATAATCAAATCATTTTGCAAATAAACAGACAAAAGGCAGTCTCGCTTCAGCGGAAGAAAAAAAACTATATCGTCACTGCGTTCCTTCTCCCTCACACGGATCAGTTCACGTGTTCATGGCCCAAACAGGTCTATCTGGAATATGTTGAGCAAAGCTGGAGAAATTTCAGCTCAGATTGTTGGTATTGCTGTGATTGTTATGTGGTACACATACCAGCTTCTGTGTTTGAATGCTAAACAAATGTGTTATTTAAACTCGAGACTGCACTTGTGACTGAACAATGAATACATTTTGTTTTGATTATATAAGTAATGTAACTGCAATAAAAATGTGTGGGACGCCCAAATTTAGTTTTAGAACAATACAATCTGAGACTTTAAGATGATGGCAATATAATTGTTTGTTGTTCAGTAGAACAGTGTCCAGTATGGGTCTAATGTGTCAGCTGGAAAAGTTGGGGAACCCTTGGTTAACCCACACCCTGCAAGTTTGGCAGAAAGTAATCGACATTTGCGGGATACACAAAATGTTAAGAATTTTCAGGTGGTTTGTTTTCGACTCAGATTTTATTCCAAAAAGACACGACTCTAACTTTAAATCGTGGATATCTTTTGGCCTTACGACATTCCTCTCTCTTACTCATAGAAACGTGCTCAGCTTTGAGACCTTGTAAGAAAAACACAACCTGACACAATAGGACTTTCACAGATACCTACAGCAAATGCTTTTACATATTCGTAGTGTTTCCTCTCTTAAATTAAATATCTACTTTGCAAGTATTGCAAGCTGCCCTGTTGTCATCTGTTCTCGTAAAGTATAATCAAACTTTTGAGCATTTGTGCTGCTTAGGCACCGTGTTCCCTACCAGGTAAATGACGCTCCGCAACGTGGTGACGTCATTCGGGGCGACTGGAATCGTTAAGGGAATGATTTGCAAAAATGGCAAACAATTCCAAGGAATTGAAACAGTGGGAACCAGTTCTCAACAAGAACCGGTTTTCAATACCCATCCCTAGTGAAGGGAATCCAAAACTCCAGGGAATCACAGGGTAGCTCTCTCACACTCGCTCACGTCTTCTTGCCCACACTCACACACGGTCACAGGTCCGGGGAGGAAGGTCTGAAGCAGAAGAGAAGGGAAATCACAAACTAATCACGAATCACGAATACTAAGCACAAGTTTGCAAGAGCTGTGAGAAACATTAACGTCAGTAGTACAGTCATCCAGCGACGAGAGGATCTGTGTTCCAGCCTCAAATAGTGCTCCCGGTGATGACAGGTGATTGTTGTCAGGTGTGTGGGCCAAGGGCGGGAGCCCACAGTGTGCTCCGCCCAGGCAGAGAGGGAGAGAGAGAGAGAGAACCGAAGCCGCACATGTAGCCCTGTGGGGCCGGCTGGGCAGGCACGGAGAACATGGCTGTATCCCAATTCAGGGTCTGCAGCCTTAAAGAATGCAGACTTAACGGTCCACAAGGGCCGCGTACTCAAAGACCGCTGAGGCCGGAAGTGCGAGGCTTGTGAAATGGGACAGTCTAGCCTCCGTCGCGCTGCCCAGATTGTCTAGCAACCATGATAGCTGGAAACGTGTGGGTGACAGAAATGAAGGAGAACACATTTTGTTCGTTTGTTTGTTTCTACATGAGCTTTGTGTGATTTAATAAGTATCTGAGGCTGAGACCACAAGACTGTAAATCATGATTGTTGGGCTTCATTTCTGTACTGAACTAAGATTAGCTAGTAAATAACAATTAGTTATTGTTGTTCATGAGACTAAAGTCAGTGTAAATATGAGATGGCCATTATTATAGTTATTATACTAATCATTATTAGTTATTACAGCAGTGAGTCTGAACTCTCAAATCAAATCACTTCTATCGTCACATCACATGTGCAGGTGCACTGGTACAGCACATGTGAGTGAACTCTGTGCCAAATACTGAGCCTCAGTAAAGATTCAAGTTGCAGTTATTTATATTTCCTGTCATCTTAAATCTTCAAAGACACTCAAGTATCTTTGACAGTGTATCTATAGATGTATTATATATAAGAGACAAATGTCGTTCCTTCAGTATGCTGGCATTACTGAATTTGGCTCAATGCTTACATACATGTGTAAAAAGCAAATGTACGAGCTGTGATAACTGTGTCTGATAGAATGAAGAGTAGACTGATATATTAAATATTCCTTTATTGGGTGAGAAAATCAGACCATGTCATAACTGCTTTAAGTCATACAGAATAGATATCAGAGCCTTAAACAGGCTGACTTCTGCTAAATGGGTCAAACTGGGCAGAAAGTCTACAAACACATAACATCCTTATAGAATATGATGTAACACTATAGATCAACTTAGCTCAGAATATATAAAGCATATAAACAATTACAGCAATATGATGCAACAAACACAGCAGTGCTACTGATCCAAAATACTCAAAGCTTCATAGAACTGAAACAAACATTTATTTTTAGCTCCATTCTGCTGCTGATACATACTTTAGGTTTCTGAACATTAAACTTGTTGCTGCCTTTCATAGTGTGTAACTTGAAGGCCCTGAGTACTTTCTCCCACACTGAAAACACTGGGATGATAACAATTATTTGAACATTACCTAATAAGACTGATTCAGGACAGACATTAGTTATGTTAAACTTTCCTAGCAGTCCTTCACAAACAGGGAACAGTCTGTCTATTCTCTCCATCTGTCAGCTGCTGCTGGCTCTTCCTCCTCCTCTTCCTCACACACTGTTGAGTTCGGTGGATCATCAGGGGTGCAAAGCCTCACAGATGATGTGCAGCAGTGGGTCCCTCAGTCTGTCCTCACTCTGGACACTTGCAGTCGTCACACATGGAAATCAAATGTGTGATAAGCTGCAGGATTCAAACACAAGTGTAACTTATAAACACATGTTCATACTTTTATTCCACAATCAGAGAGAAAGAAACAGAGAGAGAGTGCAGGACAGACAGACAGGTGACAGTCTCAGGTGTACACACTGCTACACAACAGCACCAGAGAAGGAGGATTTAGTGTTTGTGTTATTACGAGTGCTAAACAAGAAGAGTTCCCAGATGGTGCAGTGGACACATGTGTGACTGCTGTGATTAAAGCATCTTTCTTTCAGCTTAACGAGTGAACCGTCAGCTCGTTCAAACACACGTTAAAGTCCGTTTGGCTCGACACCACCGAACAGAGGCAGCAATATAACATAGCTCACATTAACAGTGCAGTGAATCCTGCTTGTGCCGTGATATTCAGGACTGCAAACCGAGCAGCATCACTGACTTTCAGCTTGTTGTGTTTGTGGATATATGACTGACTTTAATTATCCACATTCTCTGTAAGATTAAGGTCGACTATTGTATTATTATATTTTAAAGGCTTTAAAACCAAGTAAACGCTGAAAGTACAAACATCGCTAATGTCAAATAACTTTGCCGACATGTGGCCAACAGTAATGTTTTAATGTTCCTCATTATTAAACATTTGCACATAAATAAGTGACATAATATTCAGTACTTACTTTTCACAGTTTACTCTTCGGCCGCTCCGCTTCTGCCGTCTGCGGCAAAATTATCCACACCGACTGCCGCGCTATGAATTGTGGGATATGTTGGGCCACGAAGTCTACACCGCCACAGCCTTAAAATTCAGGGAAATGAAGGACGCATTTGAGGGCCGCATTTCGAGCAGCCTTTGAATTGGGACAGCCTTCGGCGTGCCACTGTGACGTAATCGGCCTTAAAATGCAGCCTTTAAGGCTGCAGACCCTGAATTGGGATACAGCCCATGACAGCTTCATATTGTAAGGTAGACCCTACAGTAATACAACAGAGAAAGAGCCAAGTGTAGGTGGAACAAACAAATAGGCATACTTGAACCAACCCATGTCAGTGTAGGTATGCTGTTAGACCAGAAACTCAACTACTAAGCCACTCGTGAAGTGGGAATGCTGGAAATAACCACCCATTTCAAAGTGGAATTGCATGTAATTCTCTATCGTATTTGTAGGAGTGTTTAGCTTATTTTAGAGTTTAGAAATGTGTTAACATAGAATGTAGAACTATTGTAGAGACATTGACACTGCCCTTAATATAATAAAGGCCTCACTGTGTTGTGAACTTAGGAGTAGATTGTAGGAGACCCCTCCCCCACTTGAACTGTGAAAGTAAAACAGAGAGGAGTTAATGCTGAGTGGAAATTTCCCAGAGAATGTTTGGGTGGGGGTCTCAACATTTGTAACTGGATAACTGTGGTCTGGAAGGGAGATGGGTTTTACACACATCCACACGCACACTCACTCATGTGCACTCACACATACACACAGGTATGCGTACACAGTCACACACGAGCACTCACATAGACACGTGGGAACGCGCACATGTAGGCATTCATGTGCTCGTGCACATAGACACAGACAGAGTTTGCAGCACACCGTAGGGGGTTTTATGATGGGGTCGCCTCTATAAAGCTGGCTGTAACTAACAAAGGGGTGAAGATTTGGAGAGGGACACCGGCCTCGTCTTCCCTTCTAGAAGTGCATGCTTAAATGAAGATGAATAAAGATGAATAAAGGTTTTGTGAAATGACTACTGAGTTCCGGTGCCGTCTCTGGAAGTTTCGACGAATAAAAGAACCGGGGTAAAACTGATTTCGCAACAGTTTGTAAAGATTTTGTACTTGTAGGAAAATATCTGGAAATGTTATGTTTGTGCACCTGCCATGAAGGTGTTGATACCTGGTAACACCTGTGTTCAAGAGCTTTTTCCACTGTTTGCTGGAACACACAATTAGTGTGTGTGTGTGTGTGTGTGTGTGTGTGTGTGTGTGTGTGTGTGTGTGTGTGTGTGTGTGTGGTGTGTGTGTGTGTGTGTGTGTGTGTGGGCGTGGCACGCTCCGCGGGCTGCGCGCGCACACACACACACACACACACGCTTATGTATAAAGAAGGTTAATAGTTGGTTCCAGCAGTTAAAATGTTCTTGCTTGTACATTTCTGTGGGTGTGTTTTATCTTGTGTATGAGACATTTTATCTTGTCAAAAACAACAAGTTTTTGTTGCGCCGCTATTATCGCGAGATTTGGGTGTGATAATATAGGCTGTGAGGTCCACGTTTAATTATCACGCAAAGGAGTTCAGTGAGCCATCTGCAGAATAGTGATGGGAATTCCAGCTCTTTTTAGGGAACCGGCTCTTTCGGCTCCCAAGCGGCTCTTCAGGTTGTTTTTGTTGCTTTAATTTATTATCAGCAACAATATAAAATTACGCACAAAATAAATTACAAATTGTAGCCCAGATGAAAAAAACAACACATTTACACCAATGATAAAGAAAGAGAGTATTTATTCTCTTTATTTTAACTGCCCACATCAACAGAGCGTCATATTTCCTATGACCATTGAATGCACCTCTCAGTTCACTCCACGTGAGGGCACCTAGCTCAGCGGCCAATCAGAGCCTACCCAGGCCCAGAGGCGGAGCCAGACATTTGAAACACCCAGGGCTTAGCCCTAAAGGGCAGTATGCATGTGGGATTGGTTGGTGGTGCAGAAATGACTGAAAGATTAATTGGCTCTGTTTTGAGTTTTGTTCAAAAAAGAATGACTTCATATATATCAATCTTTCGTGATACACCGTCATATTTACATTACCTGGTCGAACTTCAGTTCTCCTCTGTCTGCCTGGCTCCGTTTCTCCAACAGCGCACTCTAGTGATGTTCCATTCGTGAACGAATCGTTCAATACTCGAGAATCACTTTACTGACCCATGAATCATGATCGTTGTATTCTTACTCAGTTGTATATAGCATTTGTATTTGTATTCTATTTTTATCTTATTGTATATTTATTTTATTTTATTCTACTGTATTTAGTATTTTATTCTATTCTGTACAGTTGTGTACTGTATTTATTCTTATTGTATCCTAATTTTTGCCTCATAACTTTTGCACTGTCCACTTCCTGCTGTGACAAAACAAATTTCCCACGTGTGGGACTAATAAAGGTTATCTTATCTTATCTTCACAAGCGCAACTGACTCACTGACTCATCCCTGTTGCTGTTAGCAAACTAATTCCATTAGTAGAAATATATCTAGCTTATAATTAAAATTGTGGAGAAAAACACAACATCCAGTATCTTAACAAAAACATTTCTGCTCTGAACTGGAAGAAAAAACCCTGAGTAGAAGCTCACATCAAGACAATAGCTCCTCAGTTCACAGTAGCATCGCTCTGCTAACATGCTAACAGCACATTTGAGTTACTCACCCCCTCCCTTCCTGTGCTGAATCGTAGCGTATCACTCAGGACTCACTAACCCCCTCCCTCCTGGCCAGGGCTGGACTGGGACAAAAAATCGGCCCGGGCATTTTGACTAGAGACCAGCCCACCAGGTATTATAGGAAAAACCATAAAGCCTTTGAATGAAAACAAACGCTGTTGTCACAGTGATGTACACTAGGGGTGGGTTTTTATAATCGATTCATCGATTAAAATCGATTCTGGCTTGGATAACGTAAAATCGATTCATTAAAATCCTGAATCGATTTTTTTAATATAAATTTATTTTGCCCGAAATGCCAGAATCTCTGGTGACATCTCACAAAATTTCAAGAACCACCAAACAGCTAAGACAGTAAATGAGAGCAGGAACACGGCTTCTGCACAAAGACTTAAACACACAGCGCGACCCGCGGATCAGAATCAGTGAGATGTCGCCTTTCTCACGGTCGGGGCTGAAAGCCGACAGCTCGCTGATTCTGATCTGTCGGCGGGTCCGCGCTTTGTGTTCACGCCCTTTATGAGCCGATTCTAAAGCTGTTAGTTTGATCTCTCTCCAAACAATATTGACCGAACCAGCAGCAAAAGAAGATCCAAACGCTTCACATAAACATCGTCATGAATTCACTCTGACTTTTACTGTTTTGCTTCCACCGCGATGCACAGCTCTCTCTCTCTCTCTCTCTCTCTCTCTGTACTTCAAGAACAGTTTCCCTTTCTTCATTATTCGCTTGCTTGTTACGCACCAGTCTACTGTTGTTTACAGCGCTGTCAGCCGCTGTTTTTTTCCCTTTTACATTCTTCCGAAAAGAAAACCTCATTTCTGCTGTTCAATACTGAACAAATTTAAACTTTTTAAAATTATTCAAAATGCAAAACGCTTAACCGTGTCTCTAATAAAACCGCTGTAACTTCAGAGGTAATGTTCATATGTTGATTAATGGTTTTCTTTCGTTTTTGATGTACTGCAGAATATTTTTATAAAATCCCAGGCCAGGAAAATCACCTTCATGTTTTTCTGTGTTTTATCTTCAGCTACTTTGACACAAAGGCATCTGCTGTGATGCTCACACCTTTGATAAAGTCTTGCGTGTGTCAGCTTCCTTTTTATTGATACAAAAATATGTAAATGTACTGATCTGAATTATAATATTTCTGACTGTCAAAATTTCCCAGATTTAAATCGAATCGAATCGTAAATCGAATTAAATCGAATCGTGGATCGAATCGATTCGGGACCTTGTGAATCGGAATTGAATCGATTCTAGAAATCAGTGACGATACCCAGCCCTAATGTACACTGTCTTGTTGGTATATATGTATCAGTCTAATAAACTTAAACCTACACCATCCTCCCTATTCTGGTATTCTAAACAGTACCCAAAAGTAGACTGCTTGGTCGAGTTAACCTCCTGAACTATCTACAACACATGGTGAAAACCTGAAATTAAGACAGAGAAGACTAGAGGTGAGACATGATCATTACTGATTACTGATGACAGATTTAGATATATTTTCATAAACCATTCATTTGCCACATCAATAAACAGCATGGCAGGGCAAAATATTTTTTCTAACATGGCAACCTTTAAAAAGTGAAAGGAGACAGAAAGACAGGTGAGAAAGAATAAAACTTAATTGACTTTTTGATGGCATTTTACACACAGTACTGGTACAGAATCTAGAAAATGTGGGAAAATACTGGCATCATATACAGTACTTAGCTACTTCTGAAGAAATTATGATGGGACCCTAAAAAAATTACTATGTACAATAATGGATTTCTATACATTTTACATCAGATGAAAACGTTTGTTGTAAGATTAGAGCGATAAACAAACAAGAGAGAAAAGCCGATCAGCTGATCATTGATCAGTTTCATGATTGAAGTAGAAACAGGAGAGGGAGGGGAGAGAATGAGAGAAGAAGAGGCAGCTGTGCAGCGTAAACACAGAATAACTCCAGCTTTGTGTCTTTTTCATTGTAGCTGAAGTCCGGGACAAACTGTTCCTTTTCACCTCAATACGAAACGCGTAATATTTTCTCTGAATACGAGACGATTCCGTTTTTTACGGGACGGTTGGCAACTCTAATAATTAACCTTATGAACAAAATAAAGTTCAACATCAGTAACATCATAGCACCCACCCAGCTGTATAGAAACTCCGTCATGCTAGCTAGCACGCAGTAAAAAGTCAGCATAACGAAAATAAACTCCACCTAAACTTGGTTTATATCTGACCCAGAGAGACTGCAGGTCATAACTTCTTACCTGAAGTTCAGTTCACCGCCTCGGGTCTCTGCTCCTCCTGCCTTTCCGTCATCCACCTGCCAGCGTGTTGCATCTGCTGGCCTCCACCACTTGCTAATGTTACTGAATCTGTGGAAGCTCCGCAATAGCCACCACCAAACAATTGAGTTATTTTTACACATCTCCCTTCATCTGGCCAATCCACCACCTTTCAGTGTTTATACCGTTACGGAAAAAAACGAAGAAAAAAAACCCATCGGCCCATAAAAACGAAAAATCACCATCAGGCTACCGGGCATTGCCTGATGGCCAGTCCAGCTATGCTCCTGGCTCACAGCTCAAACGAGTTGAACGAATCACTGACTCACTTACCCCCTCCCTTCCTGTGCTGAATCATAGCATAGACAAATCACTGGCTGTCTCCCAATTCAGGGGGGGCGTTCCAAGATGGCCGAGTAAGTACACGCTTACTGCCGAGCTTAGCAAATGTAACCTTATACGGTAGCAACACTGTGTCAACTCAGACCTTAGAAGCTTTTACGGTATTTAAGCCAGAAAAGGACTGATTTTGATCAATTAAGAGATAAAATGTCACAGCGTGACAATAAAAGACCCTCGTCTAGCTCCAAGACGAAGCTACTGCTAAAGGCTAATGCTAGCCAAACAACCGGGTTGATGAACCCACTGCTTGACAACTGCCATGACTATACGGCTCTTTCACTACCTCTCCCAATAACTGAGGACGTAATGGACGAGTTTCCACCTCTACCCGTCTCACCCAGCCAGTCTCCGGCGCCAAAGAAAGCGATGCATTCAAAGGGAGATAGCGTGGATATTGTTGAAACTCTATCAAAACTAATAAACAAAAGAATGGATAACCTTGCACTACAGATTGACGGGATCAGAAAAACTGTGGACTTTGCATGTGAAAAGATAAAAGATGTCAAATGCAGAGTGGGCACATTGGAGCAGAAAATCTCCAAAGAGGAAGAGCGTATGGATAAAAACCAGCAAAGAATCACAGATCTCGAGCGATATTCCAGACGGTGGAACCTCAGGCTGTTTGGTGTCAAAGAAGAACAACAGGAGGATACATGGAAGGTTGCTGTTGAGATTTGTCAGGCTACGTTGCCTGAATGTAAAAACCAACTTTATGACACCATTGACACCGTACATCGGGTCGGCTCCAAACGCCCAAACAACACCAGTCCCAGACCTATTATCATCCAGTTCATCTCCCGCAGAACCAGAGATAGCCTGTGGAAAGCAGCTAAGACATCTCCATTCTTAAAGGAAAACCGGGGCTTGAAGTTTGCTGAGGACCTTTCCAGAGAAGAGAGGGAGCGCCGGAGCAAGTTGTGGCCCATTATCGAGAAGGCTCGCAGAGAAAATAAAAAGGCCTATTACGTCGGATGCCGGGGTTTTGTTAATTGGGACAGAAGTTTTCCCGTCTTCAGAATGAGAGGTGAATATGGGGGAAGCTAAGGAATAGAAAAGACCCTACAATGTTGCACAGTTGCTTGGACTTGGTTGGCTGTTTTTCATTGATCCTTCTGGCGTTTTGGATCATTAAGTCTATGCCTCATTTATAGTGTGAGGACACTTTAAGTTTCAGCACCTGAGTTGTATCCTAAAAAATATTTCGTGTATTTCTGCCGAGTTATTTTCATCCGTGCAATGCTCGGTCCCTTAGTGAGGTTTATTTTTTGTTAAGCACACAATATTGGTTCTTTAAATTTCTAGCTGTTTATTTTTTGTTTTCTTAATTGTCATTTTCTATTGTTTCCCTAAATGCCAGGGGGTTGAGACAGATCTGTAAACGTAAAGCCTTATATTTTGTTTGCTAAGAAATATAAAAGTCATTTTTGTTTTTTCCAAGAAAGCCATTCTGTATCTGCTGATGTGAACTTCTGGAAGTCTCAGTGGGGTAACGATGTTTGGTATTCGCATGGCACAGAGAGGTCAGCTGGGGTCACAACTCTCAAAGGTAGCTTCGAAGGTATTGTTCTACATTCAGATTGTGACTCTTTGGGTCATTATATTTGTCTGATAGTAGAATACAATCACTCCATTTTCATAATTGTCAATTTATATGGCTATAATACCAAACCTGAAAATGATAATTTAATTGACTCTTTAGATACAAGGATTAGTTTTTGGCTCTCTAAATATCCCAGTTCAAACTTAATAATTGGAGGAGATTTTAATGTTTCACTAAATGACACTATAGACAGATGGCCACCAGCACAACATTTTAGGAATAATTTGAGATTGGAAACATTTATGGATAAATTTAATGTAACTGATATTTGGAGAGACAAATTTCCTGATGATATATCTTTTACCTGGAGTAACCGTTCTGGTTCAAGG
>NW_024583614.1:38495-49966 GCF_018398535.1 Haplochromis burtoni
TCCGGTGAACAACAGCGAGGCGTGGCACCAGGTCCATGACGCGCCGATCGCTGACGTGGACGCACCGGACGTGGACGGCGAGGAGGCCGCGCTAGACGTGGAGGTCCCTCCGGTCCGCTGACCTCCGGCCGAGCGGGACCCTCCTCGGCCGGCAGCGAGAGCTCCTCCTCCGCCTCGCTGCTCCTCAGCTGCGTGCGGGCTCCTCCAGCTCGCTGAGCTCCACAGCTGGCGACACGGGCTCCTCCGGCTCGCTGAGCTCCTGCTCGGGCATGCCGAGCTCCTCCGGCTCGCTGAGCTCCTGCTCGGACATGCCGAGCTCCTCCGGCTCGCTGAGCTCCTCAGCTGGCGGTGCGGGCTCCTCCGGCTCGCTGAGCTCCTGCTCGGGCAAGCTGAGCTCCTCCGGCTCGCTGAGCTCCTCAGCTGGCGGTGCGGGCTCCTCCGGCTCGCTGAGCTCCTGCTGCTGCGGGACGAAGTCTGCGGATTCCCGAGCTTGCACTACCCCCCGGGCTTTACGCAGGGTGCAAAGGCAGGCGGAAACTCCCTTGAGCTGGCCGAGGTAGGGATTCCCCTCCAGGATCGCCTCGATGGCGTTTAACCCCACCACTCTTGCCCTTGTGTTGGTGGTGTGAGTTACCCAGTCAAACAGGCGTTGGACGCGTGTGAGGTCGCTCTCTCCGGACAAGGCCGCTGGAGTGGGTAGTGGAATGGAGGCTGCTGCTGGTGGAGAAGATGGCTGAGCGTGTGATGTGGATGGTGAACAGGATGAAACGGTAAGCGGTGAGGTAGATGTCGCGGGGGATGATTCAGCAGGTGACGGCTGGATCACTAGCCGGGCGATTGGCTGAGGTACAGCGACCAGCTGGGCCGCGGGCTGCGCTTTGGCTACCGGCTGGGCAGCTGACCGTATAAACATAGCCCCAGAGAAAACAGTTGAGGTGAGTGACGATGAATTGTCCATATGACTCACCACAGCCGGCTGTTGAGATATCTGTGGATGTAGCTGCGGTGAGGAACGCTGGCGGCGCGAACGTCGTTTCCGTGTCGGCGTCGGGGCCGGCGTCTCAGGCAGTGAATCCACCAGCTGTCCGAGCTGGTGGGCAGCCTGAGGAGGAGAGTGGAGGTGGAGGGTGGAAAGTAGGAAGTCCAGGACCACCGCATTAAGGGAGTCCACCAGCCAGGGGAATTTAAAAAGCGTCTCCTGCAGCCGCCTCTCCACGGCGCGACGCAAACCTTCCGCGGGCTTCTCCCACCATAACTCACAGAGTCTGTAAACCCTGTCCATCACCTCCCTCCTGAGCCTCTCCTCAGAGACCGCTGGGTCCATACGTGGCGGGATCATTCTGTCACGGTATGGCATGGCACACCGTGGAAGGAGTGGGGAAGGAGGACCCAGGCGCGGTGCTCTATGTATAAACAGTGTTTATTTACAAAGTGAAAACAACGTAACAATAAATCCCCGTGTTTTCCCAGACTCCCGTGTCGTGTCTCCCCGTGAATAGTCCGTGTTTCTGTGCTCTCCGCTCCCGTGTCAGCACCCCCCGGTGCTCGCTGCTCCCGTGTCTTCCACGCTCCTCCTGCGGGAAACAAAAGACGCAGCCGTCAGGACACATACAACGCGGGCATACACACACACTAACTCAGTAACAGGACGACTAACGTGGAGTCTCATGCAATGATCCCGCGTCGGTGGGAGCTCCAAGACTCTCCTAAGTAGCTCCCCCGACGAGCCCTGATCAGCGGCAGGTGTGTGGCTTCGGGTGTGGCCAGTCCTTCCGCAGGGCCACACCCCTCAGGCCTGCAGGTGGCTGAGCTCCATCCTCCAAGCATCCCCGCAGACATAACACACACACACTCACATCTACAATCATGGAGGAGAGCAGCAGCAATACCAAAATACATATAATAATAATAATAATAATAATAATAATAATAATAATACATTACTGCTCAGGGATCCTGGGTCGCCCAGTCCCAGGACCCTGACAAGAATTTTAAGGAAAGTATGGATAGAGGTACACTCCCTCCCACTTTATGTCAAGGTTTGATCACCCTCATTCCAAAACCAGGAAAGGATCCTTTGCTCTTAGACAATTGGCGACCAATCTCTTTGCTGAATAATGATTATAAGATATTGGCACAAATTCTGGCTAATAGAATGAAACCTGTATTAGATAAAGTTATTGATGAGAGTCAGTCTGGTTTCATGCGGAATCGTCATATCTCAAACAACATAAGATTAATTCTAGACATAATAGATTACCCAGAACTTGTACAGGATGATAGTCTTATTCTTTTTTTAGATTTCTACAAGGCGTTCGACTCCTTAGAGCATGAGTTTATTTTTACTGCTTTAAATAAATTTGGGTTTGGTCAGTCCTTCTGTAATTCCGTTCGGACACTGTATTCCAACAGTAACAGCTCCATAAAGCTTGCCACTGGTACTTCCCCAAGATTTTCTCTAAAGCGTGGAGTGAGGCAGGGTTGCCCCCTATCCGTATATTTATTCCTTCTTTCTGTGCAACTCCTTAATTCGCACATTAAACTCAGTTCTTTAAAAGGCCTGGTCATTGCTAACAGAGAAATACTCATAAGTCAGCTGGCAGACGATACAGCTCTCTTCCTCAGAGACGCCTCGCAAGTTTCAGTGGCCATTAACAATATACAGCCATTCTCTAAAGCCTCCGGACTTTCACTCAACCTGCATAAATGTGAACTTTTACCAGTTAAAAGTTGTTTAGCAACTTCAATTCATGGAATACCTGTAAGAAACTCTGTAAGATACCTTGGAATTCAAATAATAAAAAATGAGCAATCCAGATGCTCCACAAACTTCATTCCTATTATAGATAAATCCCAAAAAATCTTTAATCATTGGCTACAGCGAGACCTGTCATTGAAGGGTAGAGTTCTGCTATCGAAGGCTGAAGGTATCTCCCGTCTAACCTATGCTGCCCAGTCACTACATGTTGATAATACAACCTGTAAGTCAATTAACAAATTATTATACAATTTTTTATGGAAAAATAAAACTCACTACTTGCGTAAATCAGTAGCTTTAAATTCATATGATAAAGGAGGTATAAATTTTATTGATTTCGGTGCTCTTAACAACACCTTTAAAATAAACTGGATTAAAAAGTATTTAAAAAATCCCACTTCTATCTGGAACTTTATCTCACATCATGTGTTCTCTAATTTAGGCGGCCTTAACTTCCTACTGCTCTGCAATTATAGTATTCCAAAAATACCACTGAAACTTTCTCACTTTCATCAACAAATTCTTTTGGCATGGGCGCTGATTTACAAACACAATTTCTCTCCACAAAACTGTTTTATTTGGAATAACTGCAATATTATTTATAAAAATAAAACTCTTTTTTTAAATAACTGGTTTAATAATGGAATAATCTTGGTTAGTCAGTTATTTAGAGAAGATGGACTCTTTTATAATTACTCTGAGTTCCTCAGGAGATACAATGTACCGATAACGCCTAAAGAATTCTCAATAGTGTTCGATGCCATCCCATCTGGTCTGTCCATGTTACACAGATGCTCCCACAGTGCTCCACTACAGGTCACTCCCCCGGATGTGTTACATTCTTCTCTTGGCAATGTTTGCTTTTCCTCTCATAAGTCTATAAATACCAAAATAAGATCTCTCTTTCAGGATGCAATGGTCTCTGTTCCATCAGCCATATTTTATTGGGCCAATTTTGTAACAGATATTGAATGGAAAAAAGTTTGGACTTTACCACAAAGGTTTTTCTTGACAAACAAAATTAAAGAGATTTCTTTTAAGTTGATTCATAAGTTTTACCCTACCAAACAATATTTGTCCAAATTTATGGCTGAAATAAATGTAAATTGTACTTTCTGTCAAGAGCAACCTGAAACAGTTTCTCATCTGTTTTGGTCGTGTAAATTTACGTGTAAATTCTGGAAGGATTTCCACAAGTTTATTACTGACTTTGTTCTCCCTAATCTTCAACTGTACTATAAGGATGTTATCTTTGGCTATTATAATTTTAAAGACAAGGACAATGATGCTTTCTTTTTTATAAATTTGGTTTTATTTTTGGCAAAATTTCATATACACAAAAGCAAAGTCCTCGGCAGAAAGCCTGAACTTCTTGTATTAAAAATGGAACTTGCACAATATATAAGGACAATCTCCTCATCAAAAAACACGAAGGCTCTCAAGACTGTTAACATCTGTAACCGATTGAAACTGCTAACTTGATTTTGGCTCTTGCAAACTTTTGTTTATTTATGTTCCCCTTAATTTATTTTATTTTTTGTACTCACTTTTGTCTCACTGTCCTTGTCACTCTTTCTGTTCCTCATTGTACTACCACAATGTCATCTTTTATGTGATCCCTGTTTTACTTGACTGTATGTCTATAATGTGATAAATAAAGTTTAAAAAAAAAAAAAAAAAAAAACCGTGCAGTTTTAATTTTTTTTTTTTTTTTTTTTTTTTTTTTTTTTTTGTGCAAGTCTTGGTGGCATCCTTCATGATGAGAGAAAACTGGGGTGCAGGACCACAGGTGTGACCCGCCCCTCCTCCCTCCACAGGTGATAACGAGATACACTGATAACAAGCGCAGTGACGTCAGACTGAAGCACGCTGACGTGTTTATAGGGCTTCGGAGCGTGATGTCACGGGGGTGGGCGTGGAAAGGATTTTGGCCCGATTCACCATTTTGGGGGTCTAAGCTAGGAGCGATAGCATAGCCATGGTTCGTACTTGCTGTGTGCTCGGCTGCAATGTTCGATCTTACGACCGGCACGGGAATAAGGTTGGATTGTCTTTTTATGCTTTCCCAACCTGGAAGCGACATGAGGCAGCTCGTGTATCGATGTTACCAAACGAAGGCGTCCAGCCTGGAGAGCAGCTGTGAGACGAGCTGACGTGCAGCTCTCTTCCATCTCCAAATATCTGTTGGTGCTCCAGACATTTTCATTCCGGTAAGTTCTAAATATGTTCATATCACTCTTTATAGCCTATTAGTTTCATTTTCGATGCGCTCTGAGCTCATAGCAAATTAGAACAAACATCCTACTGAGTGATTTTGCAGAACTACCGTCTATTTATAGAGTTGCTAATTATTTGGCATTATTGCAGCAAACCAGCCGATGAAATGGATGAAACATCATGACTGGTTTCCAGCGCTACACGAGGGACCTGCTTCAAACATACCACCATGCCAATCTGATTACTTCTTCCATGTGAGGGTGAAGAGGTGACCCTCCTGGATAAGATGGTGAAGGTTTGCTGCGTTTGGTGAACAGTGTGATAATAAAACCAGAGAAGAATGAAACCTGCTCCTGTTAAATATTCTTAAGTCTTGTGCTGTTATTTTTTCAAAAGATACAGTAAATAAAGTAATGTTAGTAGTGGGTGATATCATGTAAACACTCATGATTTTATGTAAACATTTTGTCATTTGTAAACTGTAAATGACATCATCACTGTAACTGATGTGATGTTCTATAAAGTGGTTTTAATAAAAAAAAAAAAAAGGCAAAATTATTTTGTTTCTTTATTCAACTTTTGAACAGCGGGACTCAGTCAGTACATATTCAGTAAATGCAAATTATTTACACGGCAGTGCACTACAGGCATAAATCTAGACCCCTAGATAAAACATGATGGCATTATAGCAGTGACAACTCCTCCACAGTAGCAGGTGGGATTTTTCTGTTTTGAGGCTCCTTTTCCCTGTCACTACAGATTGTCTGTGTATGTTTTGATCAAGAGCCTTTTTTTGGGCAGCTGAAGAGGAGAAGTCTATCTTATGGCCAACCTCTGGCTGTATCTTGGTCACATTACCCAGCAAACCCAGTATGCAGGTTCATGTGTAACAGTCCTTGTGCCACGGATCAACACTGTTCCATCTACTTTAGACTAGAGATGGACCGATCCGATATTAAGTATCGGTATCGGTCCGATACTGACCTAAATTACTGGATCGGATATCGGAGAAAAATAAAAAATGTAATCGATCCATTAAATATCACGAAAGCACCTCACAAAACTTGCTTCACGCCGTAACTCACCTCAGAACGTTAGCACGTCGGTCTGGATAGCATTTGGAGCTTCGCTAGCAACCTGGCATTTCATCTCCGACAAAGTTATCCCCGAGAGAAGTAAAGCAAGTGTGTAAGTCCATCTCTGAATGTTTGTAAAGCATTCCTGCGTTAAGCTTAACAGCGACTGCCTCTTCTTGCTGCTACTTCAATCATGAAACTGCTTAACGATCAGCTGATCGGCTTTTCTGTCGCGAGTCCGTGTCTCTTGTTTGCTTTTGGCCCACTTTGCACCAGAAAGAGGAAACCAGCGGCTGAACAACAGCAGCACGTTTAAGCTTGATCAGCTGTTGTTAGAATGTATTTATTATTACTTTCTACACCAGGATCTTTTTCTACGTAGCTGACGGTAACTGTGCAGGGGCGGATCTAGCAAAGTTTAGCCAGGGGGGCCGATAGGGCATAACAGGGAAAAGGGGGCACAAAGACATACTTTTCTTTCTTATTCTCATTTAAAATGTCTAGCTTTTAATAAATAATTATCTGACACCCAAAGTTTTAATTTGATGTAAAATGAATAGAAGTCAATTACTGTATATAGTAACTATTAAGTCTAATATATATACCCTAGTAAGCTATAGTACTTTTTCCTTTGGGAAGGTACCATCTGTGCAGTCTGCAATTTTGTTGAAGAAAGATGTTGAATCTATTTAATATTTCTTGAAAAATAATTGATTTCTGTGCATTTTTTTTTTCACACTGCATCAAATTAAGGTTGATTACGTCGATTAAGCATCATGAGGTGGAGCGTGAGGGGTGGTTCCCTATTTTTTATTTATTTATTTTTGTTGTTGCTGGGAGTTGGAACCCTATTAGTTAGGTTGCTTAATATTTACGCTAAGTACTCTTTAAAATACCAGAATAGGGAGGATGGTGTAGGTTTAAGTTTATTAGATTGATCAGTATTGCTGAACTATGAAATTATTTTTTTTTGCATACAGGTATAACAGAATAGCTTTAGTGTAGTTGTTGTTTTAAACTTGAGTATGAACTTATACAAAATGCAGCAAGATATTTAAAAAACAGTTTTGTTGATTAAAAAACACTATATCGGATTCATATCGGTATCGGCAGATATCCAAATTTATGATATCGGTATCGGTATCGGACATAAAAAAGTGGTATCGTGCCACTCTACTTTAGACAGAAGAGCAGCGACATGGCTGCAGGTCTCTGCGACTCCGGCCATGCAGCTGCAGCGGGCGGCTTCAACCTTCCCTGTGATGCTCACAGTGACCCATGGCTGCAATGCTGGTTCATTCAGTCTTAGAGTGCAGCACCTGAAACACACACAAAGTTCATTTAAAGACAAGAACTATGAGCCAAGGCCGACACAAATGTGTTTTATCTACTTTATCATAAATGTAAAAAGTGTTTAGAAAGTTAGCACAGACATGTCATTTTTCATTTCTTTATGTGTCCATCTATAGAACGCTGCAGGTTATAGTCTAAATCTGTCTGTTCTGTCAGAAACCTGCCTGCAGAAAATGAACCTAAAGTATGTAATGCAAGGATGTCATCACTGTAGAGATGGAGAAAGCATAAAGTGACAATTATGAATCACTTAATATGATAAGGAGATTCTGCAGGTCATTGATCAATATATAAAACTAAAATAAAATGTATTTTTAGTGACACAAGATACATATATGGATGCAAGATGTGTAATTAGGATTATTTATAATAAATATGAATAAAACATTGCAATTTCTTTAACCATAAAGAATAACTAAATGCTTCAGGACAATGTCTCATCAATGCACTGAACTCACTATGTTATCCCTCTAACAGCCTCCACATGTTCTCACTGTAATTTCCCCTCATGAATGAATTTATGCTGCACTAATGTGAATGTTTGCAGGGAAATCAAACACATTTTACACGCAGTACTCGAGCTGACTTACCTTTGTTTGAATGACCACTTGTACGCGCTGACTCCACAGACAAGGTATGAAATATGTCAGGCTACGTCAATAGCGGTTGGTCTTCAGGGTTTCTACTCCACGGCCGTATTTCATACGGGTCCACATTTCCACTGCAGCTATTTTCTGCAAGTACCGCCGCTTCGCCTCTGGACGCAATCGGTCTCTATACAGTCCATTCTCGTTTGAGCAGCTTTTAAGCATCTTGTAATCGTCGTTCCAACACAGTGTGTTTGTTTTGATTCGTAGACCCCGAAAATGCCGCCGCGCTCCCACAATGCATTGCGGCGTGACGTCAACTCCGAAGCCCTATTAAAGTTTCAGGCGTAAAACCGTCACAGCGCGTGCGCCACTGCGGCTCCGTTGCTTTGATCCTTCAAACCTGTAAGTCAAATCAGAGAGTGCGCAGGCGCAGCGAGAGGATTCCCTGCTGCTCGCCGCGTGAGGTCGTTTCAGGAGAAAACCTGTGTTAAACTCAGTACAAACAGGACGGCGAGTATTTACAAAGTTTAAATAAATAAAATCAGTCTTTCAAACAGCAGCTCAGGATCTTCATTGATTATGAACACAAACATTCAGATCACAAAAGAATCGATTTAAATAAAAAACAATAAAAAAAAATCATCCTGAAGAAATTCTGTCCTCACTCTTGCCTCCCTTTAGGGGGCGCCACAACCAGCCACCTGCCTGCATCTGCTCCTAACGCAGCCTCCTCTTCTGTCACTCCAACCCTCTGCATCCTTCATCCATGAACCTCCTCTGAGCTCCTCCTCCGTCCACTGCAGTGGGTAAAATAAGCACTGAGCACGTGCAGAAAAGTTTCAACATCAGTGATTAGAATGAGTCCTGCTGCTCGGTGCAGATTAGCATCAGCTGGTTCAGTCCCACCTGATGGCCTCAGAAAGGTGTGTCATCACCAGCGTGTGACACAGAAACATCTCGTGATGGTGAAACCGTGAGCTCTCTCCAGACCTTCAAACTTTATTTAAAACATGCTGAAGCTTCCAGTGAGACTGTCGGGCCACAGTTCATCATCATTTCATTGTAAACCATCAGGTGCTCCTCAGAATAGAATAGAATAGGATAGAATACAATAGAATAGAATACCTTTATTGTCACTATCCAGCTGTACAATGAGATACAGAGCATCTCCTACTCAGTGAAAACATGCTGGGGGGGGCAGGACTACATGGATAGTATTAACAGAGGGAAAAGATATATATATATATAATGTACAAATATACAGGCCTGTTTAAAAAAAAAACGCGTGTGTGTGG
Source organism: Haplochromis burtoni (assembly GCF_018398535.1). NCBI lineage: Eukaryota > Metazoa > Chordata > Actinopteri > Cichliformes > Cichlidae > Haplochromis > Haplochromis burtoni. The sequence goes on from NW_024583614.1 coordinate 47,785, forward strand.
GGAGGGGCTGTGTTATCGGTGCATGTGTGAGTTCAGGGTGGTTGTGGCTTTGGGGAAGAAACTATTTTTGAGTCTGTGGGTCTTTGTGCTGATGCACCTACTCCTGAGGACACCAAGGAACCGGAAGGTGTGGACCTCTCCACACACTCCCCGTTGATGTAAAGGGGGGCCAAGTCAGTGCTGTGTCTCCTGAAGTCAACAATGAGCTCTTTGGTTTTCTTAGTGTTCAGTGCCAGGTTGTTTTCTGAACACCATGCTGCCAGCTTCAGGACTTCCTCTCTGTAGTCTGCCTCGTCTCCCTTTGAGATGAGTCCGACTACCGTGGTGTCATCAGCAAACTTGATGATGAGAGTGTTGTTGTGGGTCGAACTGCAGTCGTGGGTGTAGAGAGAATACAGGAGGGGGCTCAGCACACAGCCCTGTGGGGAGCCGGTGCTCAGTGTGCGAGTGGAGGAGAGATGAGGGCCGAGTCTTACAGTCTGGGGCCGGTTTGTGAGGAAAGTCCTTTATCCAGGCACATGTGAGAGGAGGGAGGCCAAGAGTGACCAGTTTGGTGATGAGGATGTCCGGGATGATTGTATTAAAGGCTGAGCTGTAGTCCACGAAGAGCATTCGGACGTAGCTCTGCCGCTGCTCTAGGTGACTCAGCACAGCGTGGAGGGCTGTGGCGATGGCGTCTTCTGTGGATCTGTTTGCACGGTATGCAAACTGGTGGGGGTCGAATTCTGGGGGGAGGTAATCCTTGATGTGCTGAAGGACTAGTCTCTCAAAGCATTTCATGATTACCGGTGTGAGGGCCACAGGGCGGTAATCATTCAGGCTGGAGATGGGAGACTTCTTTCGGCACTGGGATGATTGTGGCTGATTTTAGACAGGATGGGATGGCTGCCTGATCCAGTGAGAGGTTGAAGATTCTGGTGAAGATGACGGTGAGCTGGTGGCCACACGCTTTTAGCACCTTCTCCGTCTGGACCGGCCGCCTTCCTGGGGTTCACTGCTAGAAGCACACGTCTGACATCGTGCTCCGTTACAGTGAATGGAGCGGTGCAGGAACCAGGTGAGGGTGAGGATGGGAGCAGGGCTGAGGCAGTTGAGCGCTGCCTCAGCCCTTGGTGTTTCAAAGCGGGCGAAGAAGCTGCTTATTTCCTCTGCCAGCTGCCCACTCTGGTTTTCTGTTTTCGCAGTGCTGCCTCTGTGGTTGATGATGTCTTGCATTCCCTGCCACACCTCCTGTGTGTTGTTGCTGGACAGCTGGGACTCGATGTTTCTTTTGTGGTCTGACTTGGCTTTTTTTAATCCCCCTTTTCAGGTCAGCTCGAGCAGCCCTGTACAGAGCTCTGTCACCTGACCTGAAGGCGGCATCGCGGGCTTTGAGGAGTGAGCGGACCTCGCTGGTCATCCAGGGTTTTTGGTTTGGGAAAACCTGAATGCTTTTGTCCACAGTCACATTTGCAGTACAGAACTTGATGTAGTCCAGCACTGATCCTGTAAAGGTTCCTAGGTCCTGGTGTTCAAATATGTCCCCGTCTGTCTCTGTGAAGCAGTCCTGTAGTTTGGAGAGAGCTTTTTCAGGCCAGGTCGTAACCGTCTTTGTGGTGGGCACTGCGCATGAGGGGGGTGTTGGCTGGGGAGAGCAGGAAGGAGAGGTGGTCGGACTGACCGAGGTGGGGGAGGGGTATGGCTCCCCATATGGAAAAGAAATAGTAAAAACATATATGATTTACTCATGAAAGTGGCCACTTTCTCATTACTTTCATATATTGTTTTAGTAAGTATCCAAAACATACAAGTTTCATTATATAATTCTTCAAGGGATCTTATATGTGTTTTCACTCTTGTATGCTTTTCATACAAGTTTCATACAAGACAGATACAAACTTTATAAGTTTTATATATATCTTTTCCATATGGCTCTATATGCATGCTTGATGTTGGAGTAAACATGGTCTAGAGCGTTTTCTCCTCTGGTGGGACATTTGACACCAAACCTCCCGTTGGTGTTTTTGGGGTGACCCTCACGGCCCCCCTCCTGGACCCCCTGCAGTTTGCATATAGAGCCAACAGGTCTGTAGACGACGCCATCAACATGGCCCTACACTTCATCCTGCAGCATCTGGACTCCCCAGGAACCTACGCCAGGATCCTGTTTGTGGACTTCAGCTCTGCCTTCAACACCATCCTT
>NW_024583614.1:51093-57236 GCF_018398535.1 Haplochromis burtoni
CACTATGTTTGCACTGAAGCAAACATAGTGTTGTAAACCTGCTCAACATTTGGCAATAAACCCCTTTCTGATTCTGATTCTGATTCTGTTTGTCTGCTGCCGTCTGCCGGGATGATGAAGAAACGAGACGATGACCAAACACAGCCGTGAAACTCTCAGCTGCTTTCAGAGACACAAAATAAAGCTGCTGGGATGGCCCAGCCAATCAGCTCACCTGAATCCACCTGACACAAAGAATGAAGGTCAGAGTTCATAGACGGGCCCACACAAATAAACACAAAATGATTTGTAAATGTAAATTATAATTGTAATAAATAGGTAAATTAACAGGGCTCATGTCACGTGTTGTGATTTGATTACGATGTCTGTATTTGATTTTTAAGGCATTTTAATTTGTCCATTATTGGCAGTTTGTGTCCTCCATACATTTCCCTCCTCGGGGCGGTCTCCATCTTGTTCTGTCTGAACTCTTTGTCTAACGTCACCAACAGACCGAATCAAAGAGTAAATACGATGGTCTGTTATTGGCAGATTTCCTGAAAAGAGGCGGGAGCAGAGTTTGTAGTGAGCGCTGATTGGCCGGCGGGTCCGTCGGTCTGTGCTCGTGCGTGTGGCGTCTGTGGGTCAGGTTGATGGAGCGCTGTGGAGGAGAAACACGGTGAAGGTGCTGCGAGCAGCGGAAACTTTTCTGTGTGCCTCCGCTTCGCGTTTTTCCTTCGTCCCGCCTTTTTCGGCTCTTTTTCACTCACTTTACTTTCTTTCTTCAAACTTCACGGCGGTTTCTCCACTTTACGGTCCCAGTGGTGTCTCCCTGGCAACACGATCAACTGTCCTGCGAAGTTAGGGTCTGTGTTTTTACCTTCAGCGGAAAAAAACTGCTCGTTCACGCGCTGAGCTAACAGAACCGAGCCGGGACCGACGGGAGCGCGCGCAGAGGCTCTCCCAGTACTTTTTTGGTTCCGTTTCCGTTCGTGTGGCTCGGACCGGCTCTTCGTCGCGAGACAATAGTGAGGGAAAGAAAGAGAGAGGGAGTTCGCGCTGGTGGCGGGGAGGGTCGATGCCTCGCGGCGCTTTGTTCTGCCCGCTGTGGAGACCTCCCGCGTGCCCGCCGCGGATACCTGCCGATCGATCGGAGTATTGATGACCGAGCAGAGCCATGGACGTCACCCTCTCCGAGCTGCTAGGCGCGTTCATGGAGTCCCCCCTGGTGGTGTGGGTGAGTGCACGCGCGCACACACACAGCTGTGAGTTTTGGTGCCCACGCGCTGCACACGTCAGGTGTATCACACATACATACACACACACACACACACACATTGGGTTTGGGGAGTGAGCGGTTGGCGGAGCTTCTGGTTCGTGATTGTGGGACTTTCCAGGTGTTACACAGAAAAGTTCACGCACTGTTTTCCAGAGCACATTTTAATCGGAAAGAGTTTGAAGGACTTCCGGTCAGTCTGAGCTTCAGGGGTGGTTTGAGTTCCTGAAGGAGCTGCAGAGACCAGGAGAAGCTTCCGGATGTTTCACCTGAGCTCACCTCATCACACCTTTAACAGAAACACACAGAGCACAAGCCAAGCACTCAGCATCTCTGAGAATCCGCACAGACGGAGCAGATTTGCGCGTGGACCAGAACCAGGACCAGGATTGAAACCAGGAACAGAGCCAGGATCGTGATCAGGGTTGAGACCAGGAACAGGACCCAGAGCAGGACCTGGACCAGGGGTTCTTGCAGGGTTCAGGTGGATCGATGTACAGCTGCAGTTCGTGGATGTGAAGAAGCCCGCTGGCTGGCCTGGTGTCGGCCCATCAGCCAGTTTTCCCTGCATGAGCAGCGGATTCAGACTCTGCAGGAACCCTTGGATGTGTCGGTGAAAGTGTCCCTGTGTCACTTTCTCACCGTGTCACTTCCTGATCAGAGTTTCTGTCCAGCACAGACGGGCACAATGGTTGGCTGAGCCGGCGGGTCAACAGGAAATGAGGTCACAGGGAAGCAGGAACAGTCCGGTGGACCCAGACTGACTGTCGGAAATCCTTCGCGGCTTCATGAAGCTCCAGATGTTTCAGCGGTGATGGTTTGGGCTGTTCTCAGGTCAGTGATGGAGAAATGGAAACATCTGGATGACAGCAGAAACTGCAGATGTGCTTCAGCCCTCGCAGATGCCCCAGTGACCCCTGCACGTGCACTGATGCCTCTGTGGGAGGGTCTTCTTACAGCCAATCACGTGTAAAAACTCGATTGGTCGATCATTTCCTGTGTTGGTTGTTTCAGGAGCTGCGGGGTGTCGTTAACACTAAAGCGTTTGCTCCTGCTATCCCGGAACATTCTTAAAGCAGAGGCAAATTTAAGTTGGACTACTTAATGTAGTCCCAAAAAAAACCCGGTTCATGGTGATTTTATCGCCGTGGTGATGATGTTCCTCTGATGGCTCCAGATGTTTGGACTGGAATCATCTCTGAAGCTTTTTGGAGGCAGGTCAGAGGCTGGGACGGCCAGCGGAGCTGTCAGCCGCTACTATCTGTGGCGCTTCCTGTTGAGCTGTTGGCTCAGCCAACCATTGTCCCGTGGGCGGAAACTCTGATCAGGAGGTGACACGGTGGGACTGTGGTTTGGCTTCCAGCAGAGCCTCAGTGAGCGCGTGCAGGGCGTTCCTCGCCATTACTCGAGTGAGTAATGCTTAAAAAAACATGGAATCCACTCGTTCACGCCGGCTTGTCTCCGTGAGTCTGCACGCTGTCATTTAGACCCTGAGCCGCCTCCGCAGCTGAGGTCTGTGACATTAGAGCCGCTGTTTAATGTGTCACAGCACCGTGACCTTTGACCCTGCTCAGCCTGGCTGCAGGCATAAGAATGTCTCAAACTGGAGAAGAAGAGAACAAACTGCTGTTTAGTACCAACGTGATCATAAGAGACTCCAGGAGAACAAAGCGCACGTCACCTGCTCGGGACGCCCGAATCACCAGGCATCTCCTCGGGCCCAGGCGGAGAGCTCGGCTCTGTAGATATGACCTAAACCCCGCCAGCCTCCACTTCCTGCTCACTGAGTCACATGGTCACATCCAATAACGAGTCTAATTATGACATTTGTGTTTTTCATTCTCCGTGTCCGAGCTGTTCTCCTCATTAAAAGTGAAACGATTTCCTCACAGTCAGAGGCTTTTATGACCATGGAGCTGGTTTCAGAGGCCCCTCCCCCCACACACATACCCCACATCTCCACCACAGAAAGGTGGAGATTCACAGAGGAGCAGAGATGCCAAACTGCCGTCCTTCAGCCCAGTGTTTAGATTACAGCTGAGGATGATGATGATGATGTAAAGATGACAGGCAGCCTGAGAGCAGCGGCAGCACTGCCTGCCCAGGTGTGCCCAGGTGGTTCAAACATGGAAAATGGGAAAGATTTTATTTTTATTCCTTGTTACTTGACTTGTTTTGGTGCTGTTGGAACGGCTCCTTTAAATGAGCCAGAAAAGCATAAAAGGGAGCAAAGTTTGAGCTCTTAAACTCAGACAGGTGTTGAGTTTATTTCAAACTCACCTCTGTGTTTCTTATAGTTTGGTTTTTAAATGTGAGATCTTTTAAAGCTGCAGACAGCTGATGTTCTGATTCTGTCCTCAGGTGCGGACGCTGGGCCCGCTGGGGTCAGGTGACGGCGCCGGCTCAGACGAGCGACTCAGCATGTTCATGGAGCTGGTGGACGGCGTCTTCCTGCACAAGATCATGACACACATGTAGGTGGCAGCGAGCGCGTTCATTTGCATGAGTCAGTCAAAACTGCCGAGTGTTTCTGGTGGTTTTTGCCTGTGCGTGCGTGCGTGTGTGTGTGTGTTTGCATGCGTGTGTCTGTGCGTCTGTGTGAGTACATAAGGGGGTAAGAGATGTAATCCTGTGTTTCCTGTGTGTGTCTGTGCGAGTGTATTTGTGCAACCACATCCTGAGTTTCAGGTTCAGACTTCACAGCCAGATGTGGTGCTCGCCGCTGAAGCGCTTCACAGAGTTGTCGTCGTCTGCAGCCTCAGAGCACAGATCAGGTTAACTAGACTGAGGTCCAGGAATTAGACCAAGCCGTGTGTGATGGGCAGAGGCTTGTAGACTGTGGGCATTCAGGAGGAAGAGTAGAAGCATCGATCAGAGAGCAGGTGCAGCGCTTCAGCACGCCTCAGTGACTCGTACTGTCACTGCAGCCGTCACCAGCCGAGGTGCTCATGCAGGCTGATCCACTCGTTAGAAAACCCTGACAGGCTGAAGTCGTGGTTAAAGTTCGCTTATTGACAGCAGCTGCAGGAGCTGATTGCAGCCGTGACTGGAAGGAGAGACAGCACGGCTGCACACACTCTTTCAGACGAGCCCAGCTCACTTCTGACAGCATGTCCAGAGGTGGTGCAACTGGGTGGTGTTATGTAATGATGGCAGAAAATCGACTTTTCAGTATCTGCCTTTCAAACCTCGAACATTTAGAGTCTTGTTTCCCCACAGAGCTGCAGGGAGGAGTGTGTTTGTGGGGCTGGTTACTGGGTTTACTGGTTTGTGTTTCTGGGATTTATTGAAATTAAAAAGAAAACAACAGCAGACTCATCCTTCATGTGCTGATAATCCTCTGTGTGGGACGCCCCCCTGACCCGATCACACCACATGTTCATGTTAGTTATTGTTGTCGGTTATTGTCCTCAGGAACGACGATAATCGCACTATTGTTCTCCACGGCGAGGGTCGGCTGGGCCGAGGGGGGGGCGGTCGGGGCTTCATGGGAAACTGGGTTACAGAGGAGCAGTGAGGAGTATGAAAGGAGACGTTAGAGAGTCGGAGGAGCCGTCGGCTGTTAAATCACTGAGTTCTCTACAGAAACCTGCAGCTAGTTTAACGAGGTCTGCGGAGCCGGCTGAGAGTCGAAGTGGAGATGGTTTAATGTCGTGGAAAAAATGAGCTCACGGTTCAGAGCGAGCTGCTGAGAGACGCCGGAGTCAGTGAGGTCGGAGCTTCAGTTATGAAAGAAGCTCGTTCCGCTCTTCGTTTATACCCCGAACGTGTCAACGTGGATCGGCGCTGCTCGCTTCCAGCTCCTCGTTTTTATTCTCTGACTCTGTCAGAGCAGCTTTGCATGACTCACCGCTCAGAATAATCCTCCTTTATCTGATAGTGGCCCTCACAGCCTCTCACCACATCCTCTGTCGGAATCAAGCTCTTTTAGCCCCTCCCTCTTTAACAACATGTTCTTCTGATTAGCTGCCAGCAGGTGGGTGGGGCAGTTAGGCCCTCCTTGTGACATCATCCAGATCTAAGAGTGTAAAAGCTGTGATAAACAGCATGTTTGGAGCATTCTGCAGAGAGCCACCTCCTCATGTGACAGTTGGTCGGAGTAGTGTTTGTCCCGCCTCTGCTGCACTCTGATTGGACGGCTGAGTGAGATGTGACCTTAAACTTCTTTTAAGGTGTCTGCCGCCTGACAGAGAGAGAGACAGTGGGTGGGACAGAGACCCCTGCAGAAAGCTCCGTCTGAGTGACTGAAACACGACATTTAAATCTGCGTTTAATCAGTTACACCTGATTCTCTGTGAGGGTTTAATGAATAATCACATGTGAAGTCCTCGCTGCGCTGTGAGACCGGCCATCTTCACGCGTCACACTGACACGATGACAGCGACAGGAGGTCAGACGGATGGACAGCGGGACACGCCCCCTATTCACATGCTAATCAGGCTCCGTGCAGGGAAATGCCTGTGCCATGGTTACCCGAAACTTGTGTGTGTGTGAGATGATCTTTGTCCACAACAGCCACAAACGTCAGCCTCAGCGCTCCTCTGGTGTGTTTATTTGTCTCCATAGCGACCCGAGCCCCACCAATCAGAGGCTGAACAAGAACGTGAACAATGATGTGTCGCTGCGCCTTCACAACCTGACAGTCCTCACCAGACACATCAGGACGTACTACCAGGTATACACACACACACACACACACACACACACACACACACACACACTTCCCTGCAGGAAGTGCGTTCACTGGAAGCTGGTTTAGAGTGTTGACCTTTCAGCACTGCTTCATCGGTGTGCATGCTGTGGGAGACTGACAGGTGAGGTTTACCTGTGTCAGAGCAGCAGTGGCTGAACGAATACAGTGTGTGTGTGTGTGTGTGTGTGTGTGTGT